>NC_135500.1:163424182-163629182 GCF_052857255.1 Amblyomma americanum | reverse complement strand
AGTTATGTCACTCCGTCATAAACGGGCTACGCCCTCTGTTGCCAAACCAGGCACGCACCAACCAAAGCCGTTCCAGTCTACTGCATCTTCCTATCATACAATTTTGTCACTTTGTGACTCTTTTCGCGTGTTAATAGCCTACAAGCATTTTTTCCTAGTTCCGTACCCTGTGTACGCAGAAGTGTAACATGCCTTATATTTTACACTAGAGGTATCTTCGGTGGGCTGATTGCGCTTTCACGTAATTATAGAAAATAAGAGGCTTTAGCTTTGATCCAAAAATGCAACGTAGAAGGCGTGTTCTGTCTAGTCTGCTCATGTCCCGTATGATACACGCATTGTGCTGTCTCGAAACTATGCTGCTATTTGTCTCTTCGTTACTTAGACCAAAGGAAGAATAAACCAAAACCTAGCTCACCTTTTTGAATATCGTAGCGGCTGTCCATGTGATAGGATAACACTTCACTGTTCGGAAAACACCAGAGTAGAGACCGCCTGCAGACAAAGTGAAAAGCACCTCTTGTCACGTGAATCGAAGTAATAAGGACTGAACACATTGTAAGTTTTTTTTATCAAAGCTGGGAAAACTGTTTACTGAGATTTTATTGGCCCCTTCATTACAGTGGCTGCTCATTTTAAAGTCAGCTATCAAGCACTTCGTGTCAACAAAGGCGAGCAAGCACGGCTGATTTGCGAAGCATATGGAGAAAAGCCGCTATCCATACAATGGAAGAAGGACAATATGATCCTCGACCATCGCTACATATCAAGGTAGGTGTCATACCTGGAAAACGATTTCCTGTACATCTGTTTACCTTTTTCTTCTATGTTATAACTGAAACCTTTTACCTGTATATATATAAAAAAAATGTTAGTGCTGAACATAGAACTTCCACGAATATTGAGTCCTAGACGACAGCGTTCCGGGTGGTAGGTTTCTCTCCACCTGCGTTTTCTAAACTAAGTTATTACCTTGGTGCACTTTGCAGAAACTTTAAACTGTTTCATTTCGTAAAATCTCTGATATACGCAAGGCCAGTTCCACCCCCTTCCAAAAAAAAAAGATGGACAAAAATGGGACGAATGAAACACAACTGGCCAGCAAATATGGAAGGTCGAACAGGGAGTATGACAGACATGCTAACAGCGGAAGTACTAATGCTATACCATTACTTGCTTGAACAACATATTTACCGTTATATACTCAACAGGCAGTTTTAAAATAGTGTATGAACGCTTACTTACGCTAAGGACAAGAATTTTGCGGGACGTTACGCTGATTGTCACATCCTCTTTTTGTTCAGAGCATGTTCAGCGTATGCAAACGGAGATGCAACTATATTGGATTCGATTAAATTCAGCGCTTCAGCCTAGAGGTACCATCTGACTCAAAACGGGAACCACTTTTGCCAAAAAACTTACGCTCCTATTTAAGCCTAGCAGTTGCAGAACCTTCTCTGTAAATAAAAAAAACTGAGCGAGTTTATCGGTCATTCGTTTCATTATAGGCCAGGTGAGTCAACGCGAAAGCCTGATGCCCCAGTTATGAAAAGTAAGCGTAATGAAAAAGTTAATTACGAGGAATTCACTCCGAAGTGTAAGGGCCTCTCTCAAAGCGCGGCGCCATGTTGAAAAAGATATTTTAAACGTCATAAAGAGCCAAGCAAGCTAAACTTTTTAAATAGCGTGCGTAGGCAAGTGTACGGTAAGGCTTGATTCGAGATAGCGCTTCGTGCATGCCCACTACCATGCGCACTAATTTTTTGCGTACGTTATCGCACTCTGTATATATGCGTATGGTTTGGTTTATGGGTGTTTAGCGTCCCAAAGTGACTCAGGCTATGAGGGACGCCGTAGTTAAGGGCTCCGGAAATTTCGATCATCTGGGGTTCTTTAACGTCCACCGACATCGCACAGTACACGAGCCTCTAGCATTTCGCCTCCATCAAAATTCGACCGCCGCGGCCGGGATCGAACCCGCGTCTTTCGGGTCAGCAGCCGAGCGCCATAACCGCTGAGCCACCGTGACGGCTGTATATCCGCGTATGCTATACTAAATCTGCCTAATATATCGAACGTGCTCATGTAATGCGTGCTGCGTCAAGTAAGCGAAGTTTCAAAGAGTGTTGCGTACTTCATCATTCTGATATGAAGTAACTAATCGCGCTACAGGTAGATGCAATATATTGATGGTGCCCATAAATATGTAAAAGGCTAAAAGAAGGACGGAACACTACCAGAAGCAGTTGTTAGTGTTTATGTCGCAAAAATAGACTCCATTTTTTTTCTATTTGTGACACGAATGCAGCTTAGTGCAACCAGAACAACGTACAGCCGGCATACGCGCGCGCGCGCACGCCCATTTGTAGTAATAACAGGAAGAAGGAGTTGCGTCACATTGGTTATTAAGTTTATGTTAAAACCTCTGTGCACAAGAACAAACCGTGTGCTGCTAGACACCGTCCGTGACAGGCCACGGTACGTAACGGTGGGCCTCTGGGCTAAGGAGGCTGTGAAAATTTCTTTCGTACGCGTTGTCTTTGCAGGCGAGATATTGACTTTTACAAAAGGGAGGCTGCTTATTGCTTGAAGAATTACTCAAGCGCAGCGCTTTAGGCAAGCAGCACAAATCGAGACAATTTGACTGATTTATCAAAATGACGGAATTCGCTGTCTACGTAGGCACGCAAATGCTTACAGTGGGCCCTTGTGCGCTCTACACGGATTTTGTGCTTGAATAGCCGAGGCTGTTTTTTAGGCGTGTGTTGTTCTTTGCCTCTGGCTGTTTATTTTTCATTTTTTTTTTCAAACCACATTGCACTTATAGATGATTCGTAAGTTTTGGCCGACGTTGCCGTCGTGGCGAAAATAGATGAAGCCTCTGTAACTGTGTAATAAAGGTGTTAACATAAACTTAATAACCATTGTGATGCAGCTCCTTCTTCCTGCTATTACTACATATGGTCATGCACGCGCACACACACACACACACACACACACACACACACACACACACACACACACACACACACACACACACACACACACACACACACACACACACACACACACACACACACACACACACACACACACACGCACACGCACGCACACACACACACACACGCACACGCACGCACACACACACACACACACAAACACACACACACACAAACACGCGCACACACACACACACACACACACACACACACAAACACGCACGCACGCACGCACGCACACACACACACACACACACACACACACGCACACACAAATCACAGCGGTGACTAATAATTGGTTCTCACGATTACAACAGACGGCAGAATTATAAAGCCAGTTTTAGCCAATGCAAACAAGCCGACTCACAACATAAAAGGCATCCAAAACGTTGCCAATGTCAGATTCCACGCTGAGATGCTCTCAAACGGTAGAGACAGATGGAAGCAAACGAAGCTGCACCGAAAGGAACACGTCCCGCGGATCGAAGAAGCGACAGCGGCGAGGAAACCACGCTGAGAGACCATTATTACCCGTTCGAATCGAAACCGCACACAGTGAGGCGGGCGCTACCAGTTTCCGAGCTTCTGCAGAGTGCGTGCGCGGCTGGAGGAGGCACGGGGGTGGCGAGGACGGGAGGACCCAATATTTCGCCGTATGCCTGATTCAGGCCCGCTTGTACGGTGCGACATAGTAGGAGGGGGAGGGGGTGCAGGAGGCCTTGGAGTTTAACGATGTGAACATAAATCCCCGGCGGTTCCTTGCCACGGTGCTTCTCGCAGGGGGTACATACGGAAGAAATCAAGAGGGGGCGCCCACCTCCCGTGCACTGGGCTCCTTTTATTTTTCCCTCTATCCCCATACCGTTCCCCCTCCTTCCCAATTTCCGACCGGCCTTTACTACTTCCATCCGCTCACCCGTGTAGTGCGCTGTAGCTTGTTAGCGACGGCAAGTATTGATGTTAGTTTCTCGTGCGTTTATTTTACTTTACGGTATTTTTCCTCGATTAGCTGCTTTTGTTGTTTAAAGAAACGAAGTCGGGAAGAAAGTTTGAAGGAGAACACGGAACAGCGCTTTGAGAGGGAAAAAAACGGTGTTAGCACGATGTTGGTAATAGATAAGGTGATCGATAGCGCAAGTGAACCTCCTCTTGGCTGGCTAGAAAAGCAAGAAACGAACTTTTGCTTGTCGCGTACTCTTGCCGCATAAGTGGCTAGTAGGGTACTGTTTTGCTTTTTTAATTCGTGCTTATAATTTATATGCGGAGTGCTACGACTTGTTGTTGAGTGTCTCCCTTGTAACTGCAGGGCTGCGCATAAAAATGTTCGCTTAGATTCTAGCCCACGGCTATCTGAAAATGTCACAAAGATATTAGTTGCGATCAGTAAGCCAGTAACCTATTGTTTGCGACTTTCGGTGAAGGACGGTTGGTTTATGATATTGTGGTGATCAGTGGAAATACTGCGAGCGCAGATATCGCTGTTTTATTCTGTTTTTAAGCGCTCCATTGAATCATAAATTTAATTGAAACCATGGAAACCACGCGCAATGCGAGACTTGCGCGTCTCAAAGAATGATACAAGCCGCCGCTGTGGTGCAGTGGCTATGACGCTCGGCTGCTGGCCCGAAATACGCGGGTTCGATCCCGGCCGCGGCCGTCGAATTTCGATGGAGGCGAAATTCTAGAGGTATGTGTACGGTGCGATGTCAGTGCGCGTTGAAGAACCCCAGGTGGTCGAAATTTCCGGAGCCTTTCACTACGGCGTCTCTCATTGCCTGAATTGCTTTGGGACGTTAAACCCCCATAAACCAAACCAAAGAATGATATGAAAATGTTCGACATTGCAAGGTTAATTTTTAGGCAAAACTCTGCGGGGTCTCGCCGAAAACGAGCATTTCTTCAAGCGGATTGAATTATTGGTCGACACCTATTAATCCTCGCTTTGACCATTGAAATAAAGTGAAGAAAACTATTAAAAATATCGTTTAAAACTAGGCAACGTAGTTTGAATCAGTTCTTAATCCTAGAGTGACCTGTGATGACCACTTATTTTCTTTACCATGCTTCTTAACTTGCTGTCGTCTAGCTGTTGCTCTATTGGCAATCATAAAAAGGTTGCGACTTTGCAAAGTTTGTCAAGGTTTTAGCTCAACACTGCTACTCCCAAGAGGGAATAGAAGTTGAATCTTCGATTGATTGAAACTACCCCAAAATGTTATACATTGAGTGCCCTATTTTGCATTCTTCTTCTTATTATTTTGACATGCGCGAGGTCGCTCTTGGCCAATGTTGGTGTAAGGGCACTGTGTTTTTTCCCGTCGACTGCTGTAAAGTACCGCGCTTCGAGAAAGAACCTTTGTTTCATGTCTTGCGCTATTCACATTTTTTTACTCGGAATCCATAACTTCCTAATTCTAGAAGTCTCCTTATCTCCGCTGCTTTGCGAGCATAAGGAAAGATAGATTCTCAGGAAATAAAAAAATGGTATTCATGGTTTTAAGAATACAGCAGTGCTTCAGTTTAATTCTTACGGTACTATGGGAAACAAAAATAGCTACCCCCCCCCCCCCCCCCCCCCCCCCCCCCGGCAAGTTCCGAATCATGCCACACTGCATGCGGGCGTCGGCACCCGACGATGTACACCTGGTGTCGAAACCGGTACACTGGGTCGGCACGAGAAGTTCATAGTGCGGCGTGTTTCGGAAATTGGAGGGGGGAGGGTGAAAGGGGGTGGTCAGTAACTGCTGACCCTGATATTACGTACTAGCTTTGCTTACCCCCGTGAACAGCGTGGTCAGTTGGATTCGTGCTCAACTTTGGGAGTCAAGTTTAAACATCAATAATGAGCTTTTACTTCTTTGAAGTTCGTGAACTTCACATCATACTTATACGTTTATAAGATGAC
This sequence comes from Amblyomma americanum, assembly GCF_052857255.1. NCBI lineage: Eukaryota > Metazoa > Arthropoda > Arachnida > Ixodida > Ixodidae > Amblyomma > Amblyomma americanum. The sequence goes on along the minus strand of NC_135500.1, from coordinate 163,623,278 downwards.
ACCAAAATGCAACTGTTTTGTTTATTGCTTTCTTAGCTTGAACAAAAGGGAAGGCGTTTAAGAGAATGCCTTGGCAGCTATGCCATAAAAGTTGTTTCCAGTGGAAGATAAAAGGGATTGGCGTGGATGCGCTGTTCCCCGTCATGTAAAAGAGAAAATAGAAGACTTGGGCACCAGTTGCTGCTCAAGACCGGTCATGTAAAAAGACTGGAGACAAAGCGCCTCACAAACTCAAAGGCACTAACAAGTAAAACAAGCAAGCATTGTATACAGCACGATGTTGTCTTGAAGAGATGATAGGAAAGCCTTTGGCGGCTGACAGGAGTACTCGAGCTCGATGCAGAAGTGCGCGCGAAAAAGAAGGCGAAGGAAGTGAGGGAGAACGAAAGCGATGGTGGAAGGCGTAGGAGATGAAACTATTGGAAAAAGCAGCGCTCGATACAAGCCGTCGAGAAGCCGACGTGGACAGGCGCAGCTCTCGGCACAAGATTCGCCCTGGCGGATGTTTTCTCCGCAAAGCGCTGAAGTGACGCCCCAAAAGCAACCCACAAAAACCTGAAAACAGGGTTGGTGTGTAAGACCGGAACTCTCGCCCTCTCTCTTTCTCTCTCTGTATAGCTATCTACGAGGGCAAGCAACTAAATAGCGATGAGAACAGAGACAAATAGATAGGCAAGACGTGAAAGTACACTCGTGCTCCATTCTTTTCAAGCGCAATAGGCCGGCGAGATGTGGAGGCCTCCCCTGAGTACCAGCGGCATCAACAGGGGCTTCACAGGCTAGGCCCGCGGGGCTGCCGGGCCCAGACCAGGGGAGGCAGCGGCGGTGCCGGGTATCGACCCATTAAGCGGGAAACCGGCCTGCTAATTAAACGCCCGGCGAAAAGCGATGGCTGCTTTTACACGGACGACAAGCAGGAAGGCAGGCGAGACTGGGCCGCTGGCGCGTTCGTAGCCAACGTGTCGCTCGCTTTCGTTGTCCTCCATCAGACCGAGTCAATACTGGGCCACCTTTTTTTATTTGCCCCTTCCGCGGCTGCGTGTCTGCTTATCTCTTTGTGTTTGCAGTGCGATCAATAGCGCCAGCTCACTGGCCGCATTAACGGGTTTGGAGATCGCTCGTCAGCAGTGAGGGTGCGTGGTGCTTACCTACCGCACTGGTGCGTAACGGAGCACCGCAGTTTGGCGGAGAACTTTCCCCGTGGTTGGGGTAAACGTTCCACCACCCTGGGAAAAGCGATTGCATCAGCCAGTATTGAAACCCTGAGAGCAAGCAAATCGGCTGAAATGCAGTGCGTCCGTATGGGCGTTTTAAAATCAAGAAAAAAAAGGCGTTGCCGATTTTTTGCAAGAGCGTTTAATGCTAAGAATGTCCTGCATGCTCAGATGTCATACATTTTAATCTCTCATGCAAATTTAACGTCATTTTTTAAAAAAAATGCTCATTTGGTTAGTTGGAGCGCCAGCTTTATTTCAGACTGGTCACAGCTCGCATCTTATATTTCAGCGAACTCTTGTTCTGTTTACGTGTCACCTGGCATCCCTCAAGGGTCGGCTCCCAGTCCCTTAGTGTTCTTAATATACATAAATCACTTTATCACAATGTAATTGCACTCATACGAGTGTATGCGGACAACTGCGTATTAAATCAGGTAATTCACATGCCAGAAATAGCCGGCAACTAAATGCATTATTTTATAGTTTTTTTCACCCGGCGTAATACCTGGCAACTGAAAATATCTTTTACTTACACTGTGGTTATGTTTTTTAGTAAAAGTCCATTACTCTTACTTTTCAATTACACTTGCAATTACTCATTATTGCACGGTGTATTACTTTATAAGTATCTTGGCAACATATTTAGCACTGACATTTCTTGGTCGAAACCAGTTAATTTCATTTACACTAAAGCACTTAAACAGTTGAGGTACTTGAGGCGCAACTTCACTAGTGCTCCAAAACATACTAAGATATTGACATATAAATCTATAATCAGTCCCGTATTAGATTATGCATCTGCTGTCACGAACCTCCTAAATATTTTGACATTATCCTCATTGAGAACATTCAAAGAAAACCAATAAGTTTTAATATAATCGCTAGGAATAACATTCCTCACTCTGCTGCGCCTTGTCTATTATGAACCTAACCGCTCTATCCGTGCGCCACAACTTCGACTCACTGAAGCTCCTGCATTGCGTCGTCAGTTGTTTTTGTCGTGTGTCCCAGCCTTTGTACTTTTTGAGCTGGTCCCCGATCAAGCCAGAGTCACCATAACCTTAACAATAGACTATACTTCGCCTCTACTGATAATTGCAAATACAGTTTTTTTTTCGAGCACAATTGAAAAATGGAACTTGGTCCCTGGAGTTACAAGCTTTCTCCTAATAAAGAATCGAAAAGTCATGTCACATGATATTGCGGATTTTTCGTGTACAGTGTATGTCGTCCATGCCTTTCATGGTACTGCAACTTTTGTCGCTTGCGCATTAAGTTTATTGATGATTTGTTTATACTCCTCCTGTAATGCCCCATATAGAGGCTGCAGTATAAACAAACAAACAAATAAATAAATAAATATTAGATATTGCGGGGAACTAAGGGTATTTAATCATGCGTTTATTTTCGAAAGCAGGAAGCTGTTAGTTCTTTTATATTATTTTTGTGAACAAATATAGACTTCTGTGTACACAATTCTTCTCTAACTGCTCGAGCTTGTTTTGAAACTGAAGTTAATGATGGTTTGTGGCAAGCAGATTCGGGAGGTCCAAGTCGCTTTTTGGTGCAATTTTGATACGAATGCAATACGCGTCAACCGAAAATGTATTAAATGCTAACATATTAAACAAGTACTGCAATGAACCACTCAGTGAGAGTAGGCTACTGCGGCATCAAACACACGAAAGCCTATCTCATGGCTAATTGTTTCTAATTGTTTCGTTATACAGCACTGCTATTAAAAAAAATGAGGGGATATGGACATACCAAAAAAATCGAAGGTGTTTTGTTGTTTTCCACTACTTTGCAACACAATCATTAGTACTGGCGAAAAATTCATCAAGCGCTTTCTTTTTAGACGACAGTCATGTCAGCACACAAAATCTCGGACTCTCTGATGAACATGTTACAAGCCGGCAACACTAAGCTTTTGCTTAAGCATATTTTGCTTATTCAAACAGCATCTTTAAAACTTAGATGCAGCACTTGATATTATAAACTACTAAATTGACCGAATGTACTGAATGACGTATGGTTTTTGGTTTATGGTTTATGGGGGTTTAACGTCCCAGAGCGACTCAGGCTAAGAGGGACGCCTTTGTAGACGGCTCTGGAAATTTCGACCACCTGGGGTTCTTTAACGTGCACTGACATTTCACAGTACACAGGGCTTTAGAATTTCGCCTTCATCGAAATTTGACCGCAGCGGCCGGGATCGAGCCCGCGTCATTCAGGTAAGCAGCCGAGCGCCATAACCACTGAGCCACCGTGGCCGCTGAATGACGTATGAACGCAATGCTGTACCAGGCATTTTTGTAAAGCACTGCCTATAAAGACTGCGCTGACAGAGCAGATGTAGGATGCAAAGCGTTCCACAATGAATGCAAAACTTCTAGGAACCAGCTTCTAGCGAAAAGCTGTCACCGCGTTATAAATGTAGTGGCAACACATGCGTTTCCTGACGCAGGCTTTTCAGAAAGCGTGTTCATGTTTTATCATAACCTTCCTTGCAACGCTCTTGTTCTACCATTTCCGCTTTTTTTAAGTGCCCTCCCGCTCGTGATGACGACATGATGGCAGATATTTTTTTTTTCACTTGAAATGGCATGCAACCATTCGCCGTTAATCTTCACGAATAGAGATTCGTTAAAAAAACTTCCGACTGCCTGGTTCTAAGAAACGTAAAAAAAGGCAACTTAAAGACGATTTCACATTGGCATGCGGAAAATGAGGGTCTGGTTTTTCACGTTTTGCGCTGTTTTCGTTTGCTTTTGCAATGAATTATGGCATGGTTTGTGAATTCTTAATGTGTGCTGCTCGCTGACTCGACTCATTACGCGCCGCGTATGAGCTTCCATACTTTATGTTCCGCTTCATACATGCCACTGGCGTTAGCATGATTCAGCTACCTCGTCGACACGGACATTGCCATTGGTCGCAAACGCCAAGAAGTGGAGAAGGCACAGCTGGCAAATCAAGCAAAACTGTATTTCCGCGGAGAGGCGTATGGTGACGTGCGTGTTATACAAGAAGTGCAATGCGTCACTGTGAACAATCCAGACACTGGTCGTTCAAGCCAGTGTAGTACACATCCAGAAGTCGCAAGATGGCACTTACTGTAACCTAGTACCCTCCTATGTCAAGAAACACCGGCAGAAGTTGGTTTTTGAAGCGTTGACTTGCGTCATCGACATAACTGAACTATTCGTCTTCAATGCGAACCATACCTTCAAATTCTGTCATGGAAATGCCAATCCCGACAAGACTCTGGCAGGAAAATATGTACGCTTACAAGCGCTCTAGCTCGACACCATCAGTTCCAGGTGCTACAACAAGCTCCAAGAACCGTTTTCATTGCCGATTGCAGCAATCAACGTTTGGTCCCACGGAGCACACATTTGAGACGTGGCGTATAACCACGAGCTGTGTAGGCTTCCATCTTGTGCTTCTTGGACACCTTGAGCAACCAGCGCTAGAAATGTACGGGTACTCGTTTTGCTGGGCAGCTCGGCGCCCAAACAGCAAGAGACAGACAGAGAGAGGGGGGAGTTTACAAGCAATCCAAAATGCATCCACCTCCATCGATCTCTCTGGAAGGGATGTTGGTGACATGTGTGCAGTCAACATGAAGGGTGGATCACTCATCGCCGTAGTGCGCCTCCTCCCCAGACGTGACACCGTAGCGTGTCGTGCCTTTGTCAAGATTCGTCTTAACTGTGCACAGTGGCAGCTCGAGCCTAGACACCGGGGATTTCAATGTCCACATTCGTAAGCACCCAAACTTTGCAGCCAAGGTCAAACTAAATGCAAACCTAAAAATCGTGATGCCCGGCAATCCAGTAATGATCTCCTGGCAGACGTGCATTACTCTCGTGTTTGAAAATAAAGTTGTCCCACCATTACAATAGGTCAGCGTCCACTTCCAAGATTGTTAGACAGCGTTCCTGACCGTGAAGGCCGCCCCTTCCAAAAAAGCCTGAAAAAATTCGCGAGTCAGTGCCAGACCCAAAAACCGTGTCTCTGAATTTAACCATAATGGCAAAAGGGTGCAAACGCCCTTCTAGTCAAACTCAATAATAAGAAGCGTAATCGTAAGGTAATTTTTTTTTTTACTATTGTTCAAGCCCCTCCCGCCTCTTCTCCTTTTTGCTACGCTCTCTCCTTCCCTACATCTTTTTCCTGCGGCGCAGTGGTTTGATCACAACATCCGTACCTCCATCTGGTGATCGCTGACGAGTGACGGTGACGAAGCTCGACAAAAATGCCGGAGAACCTGCCTACAACAGCTAGCTCCGTAAAACTGCATACACGCGGTGAAATGACGCATCATTCGTGTCATTATCTGCTCGATACCCAGTGGCGCAGCCACCAACACGCTAGCAATGGCGATGGGAGTGGACAAAGCTTAGACACAAAGCCCCATTCCACGTAGTTGCCGACTTCGGTTTTAGAAAAAAGAGGGTCTCATGGGTGCTACGCGGTCACCATACATAGGTAGACGTCGTGCAGTTTTAGGCCTTCATGAATACAGTCCATGAAGACGTGTCCGCCGGTACCACTGTCCTCAAGGAAGAGAATAACATCACAGCGAGAAAATATCGTAAACTATCATGAAAATACAAGATGGGATTAAAATATCACAAAGATGCGCAGAACACGCTGTTACGCTACGGTTTCCGCTAATACCGGATTATTTTCTAGGGCACATTGATAAAGCTTCACACACCAATGTTATGTTTTACTATGTCTAGAGGTATTTGACAGATATAGAAACATCCGACCTGAAAATTATACATTTTCACTCACTCGAGCGAGGCGTCGTTCGTAGTCGCCAGACATAGAATCAACATTCGGGAGTTCAGAAAAGAGTGTTTCTGCGTTGTGCAGAAAGCTATGTCCGCGGCAAACTCCTCGCTTTTACCTCGCTTAGTGTATCCATTCCAAGGAACAGTAGTGCGTTGTATCGTAACAAAATAATTGATGATGCTTTCTCTGTCTTCTTACGGTACATCGACAACTCCAAGCCAGAGATTTTTAATGGGGACTAAAGTTTCGGTTTCCACCCAGGCATTTCTAAACATTCGAGTAGAGTACCAACTGGCTTGCAGGGCTGAGGAACTACCTTGAAGAACTCCTAGAACTCTGGATAAAAATTGCATATCTTTTTGGGCAAACAAGTGCATTTTGTCTTTCTTAAATAAATTGTCAACGAGAAAGTCGACAGAAACAAGAAGTTCACGAGAGTTTAGCGCTCGTCCTGTCTTCTTCTCTGTCTGCGTCCTAGTTTTATGCGCTAGTCTTTTAATTAATGATGACATACCAACTAGCCCAGCTTTCCGCATTGATTCACGATAAGAATATGCTTTGTTCCATGCCCATTTCTTTTCTCCTATACGTGTGAAGAGTATTGTGAAAAACGAGCTCACTGCAAAATAAAAATTAGTACGCAGTACCAGGTATATCTTTCACACCTTCACACCTGATTACAACTGCACCAAATATTTATCACAACGAAGTAGCTTCTGTTTTGCTCGACTTATTTGGCAGAACATCTGTTTTCCGTTGCGAGGTTTCTCGCAATACAGGCAGGCTGTCCCATTCATCCTGTATGCTAATTAAGGCAATCAAGGGGTGTGTTCTATGCTAAAACTCCTGATTTAATAGGTGGTACATGTTGTTTTATAGTGAGATTTCATTAGACTTTTCTAGATGGGCCCGATAAGCGAAATTTCAAGGTACAGTTTTCGCCTTCTTTAGGCAAACCATAAACAACGATCGCAAACTGCTAATCGAACTTGACAGCAGGCCCCACGCGAGCAGTTTTCAAGTACGTGGCTCCACAGGCTGCGGCACCGTTGGCCGCCTTCTCATGCTCGACTCAGAGCCACGCCGTCCCTTCCAAGCGGGACGTGCCCGTCTCGTATCGCCCATTCCGCGCACACGGTCGTAATTAGAGGGATCTCTCACCCTCGAACGCGGCGCCCGAGCTCTGGAGATAATCGTCCTCGGTCAGCATCTCGCGGGGCCCTCGGAATGGCCGCGCCCGCATCACAACTCGCCGCCTGTGACGACGGTGCCGACGGCAGAGGGGACTCCGCAGGGCGAACGGCGGCCGTTAATTACGGAAGCTAAGGGCGCCAACGTGCCAGCCAGTTGCATGTTTACGGGCTACACGCCGTAATAGCGATGTCTGATTAAGGAGTGTCATTGCGACCAGCCGTGCGGCTGGTTACGGGGGGACGATTAGGACTTATTAGCTGCTCTCACGTCTGTTGTTCAGAGTGTGGAAGCGATAAAATTGGAGCGATCAATTTCGCTTCAACGCAGGTTTAGAAGCAGGTTTTGGCTTGCATTAGGGAGTGAATTGTGCCGAGAAACTAGTGCCACCTGTAGTCAGCGGGCATCATTTATGACCTTGCCCGATGAGTGTAACCCGTGACTAGTGGGGACCTCATAACGCTGTCATTTATCGAGTGATAAGACTTATGTGTCAATGTTCATTACTACCCGACAGGCCGGGTCTGCGAATCTGACATGCAGCTTTTGAGTTCGCGCGTGGGATTGTAAGCCGCAGTAGCTGCGTTTTAATGGAAGAAAATCAAAATTGTTCAAGCTGAGAGTATTTTAGGTTGTACGCTGTTATCAGAAGAAGCCTTCCGCTGCCGTGCACCTAGCTAACTGCTAGGCATTATCTAGAGCCCTATAAATATGGATTAATTGTTGTTTAAACTTACCAGTTCACTCAGAAGACAAATTCCTTTTGCCTGATTGGACTTTGGCGGAAGCAAATGAAAAACAGGAAATTTGTGTTGATGAAGAAGCCGTTTAGTGGTCATTGTTCAAGACTAAAGCATTCGGGAGCTTTACGGAAGAAGCCTTCCTTGAACGTAAAATTGAAAGCCTTCACTTTATAAAAGGACTCGTTTCTGATCCAGTCGGTGGTTCATGGTTCAATAGACATCCTCTCCTCCCCTCCTGCGGAATTCTGTTTTCCTAAGCAGAAAGCATGATGAAATAACGCGTGAAGTTTTGGTGGCAGTGACGAATGCTGATCGGAAGAGGCTTGCATAGGCACCCCGTCCATCGGGCTTTCCGATAAGAAATTCAAATATCCTGATCAATTTTAAGAGCGTTATTTCTTACTCATCACTTTTAGAGATTTCGTGAGGTCTGCTACCACCCTGAGATCACAGCGCCATCTATGGAAGCAACTACTCATCACGTTTCGAGATTTCATGGGGACTGCTACCACCCTGAGATCACAGCGCCATCTGCGGCAGCAACTAGAAAACAGCACATGTCGCATTGAGACTTGTAGCACCATTTACAATAGCATTGTAGAAACAAACTCCTGCCGCGTGCCGCTATATATACTCCGACAACAAGTGGCATCCATCCGGGGACAGTTGTGTAAAGAATTTGGTCGGCAAATAAAACCCTATGGGGTGTGGTACTGAAATAAATTCAAAATTAAATAATAGCTAAATATTGTATAAATGCAATTACTAATAGAAGCGTTACCATATTGCACCGCAAGCCGAATTCTAGGCCCACGTTGACCCCCCCCCCCCCCCCCCCCCCCCCCCCCCCCCAAACGAAGCAAATTCCGTTTGGGACGTATATTGAGGGAGTGTAACTCGACAATGGTTAAACGTGCATTGCAATTTCTGTGATTGATGGCTCTAGGCGTCGATCGCTTCATTAAGCGGCGTGCGTGCACGCGTAGCCGAGCATGTTGGCAATCCACCCCGTTTCAAAGAGGACGCTGTTATGTTCCATCTATCCATCCGTAATAAGCCGTCTCCCTCGGAAGCTCCTCTCAGATGCGCTTGTTTCGCTGATACGTTCACTACCACAGTGTGTTTGAAGAAGAACATGGATGATCCCAAACCATCGACATGGTCGAAGAAGATCTGGAAATTAAGTTCAAGAGATCAGACATATTCGCATAATTCATACTCGGCATGCTCGAAACCTCCGTTTAATCTCATTCATATCAGTTGTAGTAAACCAAACAGTTAACGCTCGTTACTTCAACGTCTTCCAGACTGTAGCGGTCATTTTTTTTTTAATTTTCAAGTCTAGGCCATTCTTCACCTCACTTGTGACTGTTTTGTGGTCGCGCAATATTCTCATCTTTTTATATTTTCTTCGTGTTTGTTTTTTAGACTCCTGTTTAGCTTTTTACTTGGGTTTGCAGGGTGAATTTTACACCATCGTATTTTAGTGATTTATCTTTCTTTTTTGTGATTTTACGCTGTGACGCGACTAATTCTGTTCGCCCACCTTTACGCAGCACACCTTCCTCTTTTCCACCTTCCTCTCCTTCATTCCAATATATATGTGCCTGTTTTTGCATCAGTAAAGTTCAGTTGTTAGTCAGCCTTGTGCACGTGGCTTCTTTAGTGCGCGGCGTTTATTTGCCAGCTGTAATTCCCGTGCACATCACTTTAGAGTTCGTTATACGAAGAGTTATATGAAAAGTGTTTTGGTTCTCAAGTAAGCGGAAGAATGCAGACGCTGTTTTGATGAGCGTGTTCTGAATTTCGTAGAAGTGAAACGGCCTTTTAGTGTCGTGTTTTATTTTTGAGATTCCGAGGTATATCGGTAGTTTTTTTTTGTGTGTGTGTCTGCATAAAGACACGTGGGCTAGCATGGCAAGTGGTGGCCTTTTCTCGTGAACATTACGGATGGCAATATGAACGAAAGAGGGCATAGCAAGAAGCACTAATAAGGATAGGTGCGATGAGTTCTATCGATATTTCAGAACCCTTAATTCTGATTGCGATTCAAGAAAATGTGTGAATAATCCTTGCTTTCCTCTGTGATGCCCTGCCAGCAAAAATGTGAAAAAAAGTTATGCGGTTCAACCGTAATGTTTTATGTAGACTTTAATAACCCTTAAAAATACTACAAGCCATTTGATTTGGCGAAAATAATTATGATTGTGTGTAAATCCTAAGAACCTTAAGATTTTGTACGCAAATCGGAAACAAAAAGCAATATGCAAAATCTTCAGATTGTGACCCTCACGAACAAGAGTTAGATTTCAGAATTAAGAGCAATAAACAAACCGATTTTCTCTATGCACTGACATATTATTACGCCCGCTGAATATTTGTATTGTTTTGCCATTCGGGGGTTTAGCTTTTGCAATACGAGCTATTTCAAAAGCGTTCGAGACTTTGACTTTGGTTGCGTACATATGTTCAGAAAATTTTCCGCCCAACTACGATGTCGCAGTTTGTTTCGACGAGCACAAATGAAAACTTTTGTCATCTATATTCTTCACCACACGTAGTACGCCAGAAATTAAGGTTAATGAAGGTTCTACCGTTCACGCGTTCTAGGGTTAGCTGTATTTTTTGTATTCTCCACTGGCGACGCATATCTTCCAATGGAGGATTCTTTCTGTTCCCTTTTTCTCGTTCGTCACAGAGAAAGCTGACACTTAAATTGTAATTTATAATTTATAATTATAATTTATAATTTAACACTTAACCTTAACATCAAAAACTATGGCTCTAATGAAGTGAGTCAGTACATGGCAAAATCTTAATCAGTGCACATTCTCATCAAGGGGGGGGGGGGGGGTGGGGGACAACTAATCCACTGAGCGGGAATAGAAACCAGTGCTTAGAGTTCAGTGAAGGTAAAAAAGTGTGCTCCTATTGCAAATTGTAAATCGTTGTATTTTATGTTCCGAAGCGAAACATCGCCTTTGAGGAACACCGTAGTAAGGGCTCCGGATTAATTTCCTCCACCTGTAATCTTGAACCAGCGCTGAAACGTACAAAATACGGTTATTTTTGTATGTCGCCTGCATCAAAATGAGGTCGCAGTGCCCGAAATTAAACCCGCGACCTGAAGAGCAGGTGCCGATCGCCTCAGCCAACGGGCTAGCATGGCGGGTTTTTGCTGTAATCGATATATCAGACTAACTTATGAGCCAAACATTGCAGCAGTAAGAAATGAACGTGTCTGGCTTCTTATTTCAGTACTGTATATTCTTATTCACAACATGGTGTCTCTTTGAGGACTCGAACAAATATTTCCCATCGTCCACTCTAATGCGTCACTTATCAATGGTACTCATCGCGTTTTCATTCAGTTCAGTTCCTAACTGCTAAAAATTATATATATATATATATATATATATTAAAAAAAGAAATTAACGTTCCCCTATGCACCTTGGTATCGGTGACTGTTGGCTCCTTTCATAAATTTGTCAAACGGGCCCCTCATTTCCTTTATCTTGTCTGCTAACAGCTTAACGAGGGTCTCGGTTCTGGCAGTCTTGATGCCATAGGTAGCATAAGAAGGCTCTCGCACAGTTTCCGCCCTCGCCGTTAGACGACGTTCTACGTCACGCTCGCGGTATTACAGGACGTGCTACGTCCGCCGCTATGGTCGAGGGTGGCGCTGGTGAACACTCTCAAGGCTCGCTTACACCCAGTAAACATAAATACCCACGAGAGCAGCAGATTGGACAGCCGTCGCCGTAGCTCAGTTGGTAAGAACACCGGACGCGATATTCGGAGGTCGTGGGTTCGGATCCCACCGGCGGCATGGTTGTTTTTTCTGCTGCTTTATGAGTAATTTTCTTTAAGCGATTTATTAATCAAAGTATTATAATCCCACTGATAAGCATAACACATTAAAAAAAAAGAAATTAACGTTCCCATATGCGCCTTGGTTTCGGTGACTGCTGGCTCCCTTCATAAATTTGTCAAACGGGCCCCTCATTTTCTTTATCTTGTCTGCTAACAGCTTAACGAGGGTCTCGGTTCTGGCAGTCTTGATGCCATAGGTAGCATAAGAGGGCTCTCGCACAGTTTCCGCCCTCGCCGTTAGATGACGTTCTACGTCACGGTCGCGGTATTACAGGACGTGCTACGTCCGCCGCTATGGTCGAGGGGTGGCGCTGGTGTACACTCTCAAGGCTCGCTTACACCCAGTAAGCATAAATACCCATGAGAGCAGCAGATTGGACAGCCATCGCCGTAGCTCAGTTGTAAGAGCACCGGACGCGATATTCGGAGGTCGTGGATTCGGATCCCACCGGCGGCATGGTTGTTTTTTCTGCTGCTTTATAAGTAATTTTCTTTAAGCGATTTATTAATCTAAGTATTATTATCCCACTGATAAGCATGACACACTAAAAAAAAAAGAAATTAACGTTCCCCTATGCACCTTGGTTTCGGTGACTGTTGGCTCCCTTCATATATATATATATATATATATATATATATATATATATATATATATATATATATATATATATATATATATATATATATTTGACGTTCTGCATTATAGTTGATAAGCAATTCCTGGCGCTAAATTGCAACCGGCCTGTTAAAAGATTGCACATCTTCGTGTACCTTGCAGTTTTACCCAGGATGACACGCCTACACCGGATGGTTTGACTTCGACGCTGCTATTTGCTTCGACCGAGAGGAGCGACTCTGGGTTGTACACCTGCCTCACTTCCAACAAGTTTGGAAAGGACGAAACCAATATCAAGCTGCTCGTACAAGGTGAGTTCGATATTACTGGCAGTGAAAAAGAAATATCAGAAAGAAGCTGCAGTTTTCTTAAAATACCAAATTTTTAGCTCTTAAAAATGGAAACATGTGAAGCACCGTCCTAAAGCCTTTGCCTGAAGCTAGGGGCAGTTCACAGTTTTTACGGCCACATTAGCGAAAAGCTCAGCTAAATCCATCATCTCAAATATTCACAGGTAACGCAAATCTTATGAAGATTTGAGCACTCTGTACGTTTTTCTGACGACACTTTCTCTCTGAATTGTATTGTATGTTAAAATTTCGTTACCTTTTTGCGATTTTATTATCCTACAAGTGGCCAAAACGCTTTAGCAGAGGCATTTTCCACGGAGGGTTAGAAGCTGTAGCGTTCTGCAACTCAGCCCAAAAAAGCGAGATTGAATTCCACCCGCGGCGCTGCATTTCTATGGTGGCAAAATGTGCAAGCATTCGCGTGCTATGCAGGGTCACTTCAAGTTACATAACACAAAGTGATTTAAACAAAACCAGCGCCCTCCTCTACGACATCTCTCACTGCACATGTGCAGCTCTGAGACGATAAACTCACATACCAAGTCATAACATCTTTAATGAGGCGCATTTGACCTTGGCGCTTTACAGTCATTTTCGTGGTGTTGATGGATCTTTTCATGTTTTTTGGCCCAATGTATTTGTGTAAAGCATGCATTTGTGGCTGAAGAAGCCAGGACAGCAGCATTGTGTGCCATAAGTAAAAACAAATAGCCGCAGCAGAAATTCCTGTACACAGGCTGACATGGCACCATCGTCGACCAGCACTTTGGTTACACATTTTCCCTGCTAACGCGATAGTTGACGCGTTGAACTGAACCTGTCGTCGTTTGTTAACGTAAACAGACGTTGAATGCTGCTCCTACGTAACACTTCTTACGCACTGCAGGCTTAATTACAGCTGAAGCAGCCATTATAGCAGGCGTGATCGTGCGACGCATCTTTGTGTGAAAAGATTCCGCGGCTTTCTCGCCCTGGACATCTGTAAGTTGAAAATCCTCTTCGCTGTTATTCATATGCTTGCGTCAGAAGCATTAGCGGAGAACGCCCCTTTATCCAGCGCTCTCAGTGACAAAAAGGGCCATGCTGACAACGTGGTTTGGAGCATTATAAGCACATAATCGGTTACAATGGGTTAGCGTCATTAGGCTGCTGCCACAAGGGGCATCTAACAAGGCGAGCTAAAGCTGCAACTATTACCGCACCGCACCGTCGCTTCGCCTACGCTCTCATAGGTAGCCATGATACTGGAGGAAGATTTGATAAAACTAATGATTTTTTACAGGTAATTGGCACTTTCTACGGCGAGGTTAAGAGTTTTATATTCTACGTGCACGACACATACAAAAAAAAACGCGTAGCAAAACTCCAACAATTGCCCTTTTTTTCGTTAGTATTTTCTTCGTGGATGCCTTTACGGAGCACCAGGCAATAATTTGGCCAGCTGATATATTTAGAAATCCTAGAAGCTTTTATTATTCGATTATACTATAGCAAAAAGCATAAATTAAGACTACACTTTGATAATAAATGTTCGAAATTTAACCTTTTAGATGGCTTCCTCGAGTGCAGTCTGAGCCCTAATACATATCGAGGCCAGTAAAAGACGCAAGTGTCGTTGTTAAGGCCCTACGTTCACCTTTCGCCGTAGGCGAGTAGCGCAAATATGCATAGCTGAAACACAGCAGCTCACATTTTGTATCCTTCATTACTGGCAATCAGTACTTTTTGAGAAACAGCAGAATCGGAGCAAGGTCTGAATGCAGCAGTAGTCCGCAAAAGTAACGTGTGCGAAGTTGCACAGTAGACAACACGTATTTCGCGGTCATCGCAAGCCACACATATTTTTGGTGTCGCCGCTTACTGCTATTCTTAAATTTTTTCCTCAAAACTCTTCTGCTTATAAAAGTGCCCTTTAATGCGCGTTGGTATCGACACCGTGTCCAAGTAAAGGTCAGACAGAGTTATTCGAGCTTACTTGCGATTTCAGCTGCTTGTTTAGTTCTTAATGGAAAACTTTGCCTAGACTCCAAGTATGAATAACGCAACAAAGTTTATAAATATCGCACATGCCAAACGATCCCAGCACCCTTTGTGCAGTGAAGGAGCAAACATAGGAATTCATCCGCGCTCTACCAGCCTCGTCTAGTTCACTGCGTCCGCCCTCGTGTGGGAGAGTAAGAAAGAAGCACTTCGTCTTCGAGAAACGCCCCAGCCTGCGATGCATCAAAGAGGCCGCCCCACTTTTTCTTTAATTTTTCGATCTGTCTTAGGAAGCTGCTCTCGTCACAACATTCTCCGGGGCAAATATCGTGCGCAAATAAACGTGAGCTCAAAACCAAGCAGAACAATGACGCTTTCAAATAAAAAAAAAGAGAAGAGTTTTTTCAACATCCATCTTTCCTTGTCCCTGTTTCTTTTTTCATCCTCTGGCAGAGTAACTGTGCGTCTGCAGGCTATCTCAGGGAGAGAGTCGCGGAAACAAAATATGTGCCAGAGCAGATAAATCAGACAGAGTAAAAATGTGAAACAAGACAAAAAACTGCGAGGGGCACACGCACACGAATCAACTAACGTGGTTGTGTGCGCGGACGCTGTGTGCGCCGCGCTACTATTTTCCAAGAAATTATTTTACGGACCATTGCTCGCTTTCTCTTCATGCCCGGGCCATCGCTCAGGCTGCGCGGTGCCGGCGCTGCCGCTAGTGTGCTGTTCGC
Organism: Amblyomma americanum; assembly: GCF_052857255.1. Lineage (NCBI taxonomy): Eukaryota > Metazoa > Arthropoda > Arachnida > Ixodida > Ixodidae > Amblyomma > Amblyomma americanum. The sequence continues at coordinate 163,607,768 of NC_135500.1, read as the reverse complement.
TCTCCAGAAATGCGACGCCTGCCTTGGGGGGGGGGGGGGGGGGGATTTTGGACGCCGTCCCGCAAATTTATGTCGCACGAGGATGTCTGCTCTTGCTTGTGGGTTTCCATTTTGGTCTGCCTCGAGTTACCAGCCTGCATTTCTTTTTTTCTTCCGTTGCATCTCCAGCGCATTCCTTGAATGTCGGTAAAGAAGAAAAATTGAGATAGTTCTTTAAAACTGCCTTTACGTGACTCTTATTGGGCTTTAGGCGTTTTCGCAGAGCTCTACATGTAACGGAGAGCCAAAAAAAGCGCATGGAAGATGAAAAAAGATGAAAAGAGTTTGATGCGACCTTCATGGGTGGAGAGCACGCTAAGGCCAAAAGTAAACAAATGCTTGCGACATTGTGAGGTCATTTTTGGCCATTCACTGAGCGAAAACGTTAGTTCCTATTTTGTTTGTGCAAGAGAGGAAAAAAGGGTGGCTCTCTAAAATTAGAACAGCTCATATGTTCTTGATTTTTCTATTATTCGCTTCAGAACTAAGCTTCCCGCTCACTGTTCGTTACGCTGCAAAACTAGTAGGATATAATCACTTTGGATTGAGATACGATCTCGCCAATGCTATTCACCGCCGGTCTACAGGAGGTATTCCGAGGCCTGAATTGGGAACAGTTGGGCTAAGAGTTAATAGAGAATATCTAAATATTCTGCGACTCGCTGATGACATTGCCTTGCTGAGTCACTCACGAGGTGAGTTGCAAATCATGATGAATGATTTAGACAGGCTGACCAAAACGGTTGGTCTACAAATTAACATGCAGAAAACCAAAGTAATGTTTAACAGCCTAGCAAGGGAAGAGCATTTCACAATTGGAAGCCAAGTGCTGGAAGTGGTAAAGGAATACGTCTCCTTAGGGCAGGTAGCCACAGCTGATCCGGATCATGAGAGGCAGATAACTAGAAGGATAAGAATGGGGTGGAGCGCATATGGCAGGTTCCCTCAGATCATGAATAGCAGGTTACCAATATCCCTCAAGAGAAAAGTGTACAACAGCAGTATCTTGCCGGTACTCACCTACGGGGAAGAAACGTGGAGGCTAATGAAAATGGTTCAGCTTAAGTTAAGGACAACGCAGCGAGCCATGGAAAGAAAAATTTTAGGTGTAACGTTAAGAGACCGGAAGCGGGCAGAGTGGGTGAGGGAACAAACGCGCGTTAATTACATCCTAGTCGAAATCAAGAGGAAGAGATGGGTTTGGGCAGGGCATGTAATGCGAAGCAAGACATCCGCTGGTCCTTAAGGTTAACGGAGTGGATTCCAAGAGAAGGCAAGCGTAGCAGGGGGCTGCGGAAGGTTAGGTTGCCGGATGAGATTAAGAAGTTCGCAAGCATAAGGTGGGCGCTGCTGGCAAACGACCAGGATAATTGGTGAGACATGGGAGAGGCCTTTTCCCTGCAGTGGGTGCAGCCATGCTGATGATGGTGATGGTGATGAAACCACTTTGGGTAAAAATAATTAAAGTGCATGGCATAGAAGGTCTTTTTTCGTAACTTTTGAGCAATGTGCACGAAAGCTCATTATATTCACTATTATAATATACTTTAAATAAAGGATATAGTTTATATTGCTGAAACGAGCAGGTTTCTTGCTAAATAAATCTAAAATACTAGATCTAAACATTCAAACATGGTGAACAAATTTCACAAAATACAAGTTACATTTATTTTATCGAACCTCTCATCTAGCAAAGAAAATAATCAATCTATGAGTCATTAAGATGTCTTTATGTAAACACAAGAAGAAAACTCAGTCGAGGACGAGGTCAAAATTACTCATATTATTTATCTTTTTAGCCGATTTGCGAGGCATTATGTGATTGTGACATAGAAGAACTAGTAACAAAAACTCAGTAAAGAGTGCTAATCGTTGATAATGACTGAGCCTGTATAACACACAAGTAGCTGAGTTAAAGAGTTGCATGACCAATGTTTTCAAAACAAAAGCTTTTTAGTAATTAAGAATATGCAGTCGAACTGAACAAGATTCGAAGTGTGTTAGACAAACAATAACGGTGTCAATGCCGAAACAAAATCGCGACAAAAAACATCATAAACTGAGCATAAACGGCTTTTATGGACATGACGCAAAACGTATGAACGCATAGCATTAGTCACACCTATTTTTATGCCTACGATGGCATTCCGTGCAGCGGAAGCATTAACATTGCGCATCTTCTTTATTATTTGCTTCCAAGCACAAGGAATTCAAACGCCATCTAGGCAGCCTCGGACTCGTACTGCAGCATAAAAAAGCGTTTTCTTATCTTGAGTCTTAAAGGTCACGTCGAGCACTCTTCTGAGTTTTCTGAGTGTCCTGAGTTTTCTTCTTGCTAGCCTTCATCGGTTAGATTGTTCGCTTCTTCTACGTGTGGGCGCGCTGGTGGGCGTTTGTGCGCGTGGCCGTGTTTATGCATGGACACCTTCCATGGGTTTAATTGGCCGTTTTATGCATATGCGCTTGTCCAGGTGTGACCTGGTGTACATATGGGCGCCAGTTCGTGCGTGTTTCTGTGTGTGTGTAAGAGGGGGGGGGGGGAGGTGAGCAGTAACGTCGAGGAAAGAAAGGTATGTGGGAAGAGAGCGGAAGAAAGAAGAGAAACACGTAAAGCCTATTTCCTGCCTGTTAATGAGGCTTGCGAAACCATTAATTTCACCACACTAAGCCCGCATGCCGCAGAGCACAGGGAGGCTCGGGCACACATTCTGCACGTTCACCAGCTTCTCGTAAAAAAAAAAGCCAAAGGAAAGGCCTAAATATTAACGCATTATTGGTCTACATTTCTGTACGTTGCCCATGCTTTGTCTAGACTGTTGTTATTCTTTTCCAGTGCGCTATAGAAGAAAAATGCCCTTAATTAATAGTGTGTCTTCATTCTTAAGGCTCAGCTCTTTCGCTGTTCTTTCATGGCTTCAAAACTCTCTCTATGACTGAACGATGCTTTTGGAAATTAAAAATAAGAAATCTGCCGGAAGAAACACTTACTTAAGTACTAAAACGATTGCTTCTCGTAAAATGAGATTCTAAGCACAAGGAAAGAGATTTTCGACTTCAAATTCTTTTATCAATAACCACGCTCAAATAATTTCTCTGACTGCACTTTCAGAGACCCCAGACCCACCGGACGACATCCGCGTCGTGGAGGCGACGAGTCGCCGCATATCTCTGCGATGGAACACGCCTTTCAATGGAAACAGCGACATTCTCGGATATTTTGTCCAATGGAAAGAAGTTTCAGGTCAGTTGTCGTTCCTGTCAGTAGAAACTAGACTTTAAGCAAAGCAATTTCTATGCAAGCATGTTGCATATAGTTTCAGCCGCGAGATATTCCTGAATCTCAGAAACGCTGCTGGTGCTGAGCATGAAAATATAGAATCGAATTGAATAATATAGAAACAGTATTTATCCTCAATTGTTGGCGCAATAATGAAAAAACTGCGAAAAGACACACCTACGCATAGTTTACTGAGCGTTCAATTTTGGCGGCTTAAAAAGTAATCTACTTGCAGCATCGACGCTTCACTCCTTTTCATTGTATTCATCTTCGGAGCTCACACTTTCAGCCTGACTTATTTGCACTTCTTTAAGCACAGAAAAAAATTCTTTGGACAAATATCGATCATCTGTTGCGTCGAATTGACTTGTATTTCGTTTATTTTGAGGAATACCGGGCCATTTTCACAGACAGCTAATTTCAAAATGAGACGATAGTGTATTAGCCATACCTCAGCGCAGGTACACTTTAGTGTAGAAGAACTCCCAATGGAACATGACTCAAGTAAGCGGTCGCAAAAAAATCGCGTACGAGACGGAATGAATTGACGGGCGCGTGAAGCTGTTGTGCAATTCAAACGCGACGTCTATAGTGCAAACCAGTGCATTTCTTTCCTTCACCTTCGCGATAAACCTGCAGCAAAGGAGACTTCCGTGTGGTGGACGAAAAAAAAATGGAGATGGCGGGGAGGGGGGAGTAAGGTCTAGAAGCAGACTTCAATGAAAATAAATGTGTCTGGGCAAATTCTTTGGCTGCTTCGCTTCTATCCAGGAGAATATTAAAGAACAAAAAAAATATTTCGCTTATTCATTGCTCTTCCGTCAGGGAACCATAGAAGAAAAATAAAGCCCATTCCTTAAATCAAGCAGTGTGCTCGCTGGTTTAAATTGCTCTGTTTTTCTTTTTCTTCGCAGGCTCCTGGCAGAAAAATGCGCGGCACGTGGAAGTTCCAGGCTCGAATACATCGGCAGTTTTGGATGATTTGGAGCCCATTACTGCCTACCATCTGCGCGTTCTCTCCGTAAACAAGTTTGGCAGGAGTGAGCCGAGTCCTATGATTTCAGTCACCACGGACGAGGAAGGTAAATCGAGCGTTCACCATTATAAGGAGTGTAGGTTTAAAAAAAGAGTAAAAGAAAAAAACATCCCTGAGGCATGGTACTGAAGCCTAGCCCTAACGACGCTTCTTCCCCCACAACTGTCTTTACGACTCCTGTACTCCGGTTCATAGATAGCAGGCAACGCTGCCAAAACTAGCACGCCTTCTCGCACAACCAAAGTCCACGCCTAAAAAGTGTTTTGCCCTAAAAATAAAATGAACACAAGTATACATCGTTGCGACATAATTTAAGTGCCGTGAATGGCAATCTCCAAGACTTTGCAAGACTTTGTTTTACCTCTTGCCACATTTTTTGTCCGCCAATTCATCAAGACTTCGAGAAGTAAGAATGACTTTCGAGGTCTAGTACAAGGCGGGTAGGGCGAATCACCCTTAGTCTATCCGCGCCTCAAAAAGAGTTCACATTCAGTGAAAATTATAGCCAGAAGGTTCAAGTCCTCAGCATTTCACAGCTTCGATCATAATTTTCAATGCTACCGCTGCGTTTTATACCGCCCTTTGTTTCAGTTCCAACACTCACTGACTTTTCCGAAAAGGACGAATGATACGTGGCGGAGTAATATGGTTTAGCATACGCACTATTACCGTAGCCTCCGCAGCGTTGCCTGCTATGTATGAAACAATGTATAGCCTAAAAAAAGAAGCACCCAGCATGTTTGCATGTCGACACACGCCTAAGCGAATTGTACACTTTTTTTTCAATTTTTGCAAGTCTATGTATACCCCCCCCCCCCAAAAAAAAAAAAAATTTCTTTTGAGAGCCTACAGTTTTCCTCAGGCAGCAGTCGACTAACTCTTTGCGGAACTATTTTCCAGTCCCTTATCTCAGCGCCGCCGTGCTTTCGAAATGTTTGCCATTGCTCAAACTAGCATTTCTTTACGTGCCTTACCACCTTGCCAGAGTCCTGGAAGACCCTTGAAGACATTTTTAATGCCTCCACAGGCATTTAATCCACGCTGCCAGGAAATGCTGACACATTTATTTCGGCGTTCATTCCGATACTTGCTGATTTCTGCAGTATTTTCGGTCATGCATCCTCACGAAACCGACACATTGATCGCATGCGACTGGCGCGTCATTGCGACTGCAGCGGACAGCATCAAAAATGAAGCGCCAGCTGCGACACATGAAAATTACGGCACTAGCGTACAATACGATAAAATAACACGTGCTAAGAAACAGCATAGAACTTCAAATATTCACTAACATTTTTTTGAACCTTAAGATAATAAAAATCCACTTTGTGTCATTTCAGCAAAAACACTATCGATTTAAATATGTGGCAGCTTTTTGTTCGCAGTTTTACAGTGCTCCTAAGCTGAAGGCATATAAGAAATGAACGGAATAGAGGCCAGACAAATACTTGGCAGATGCAAGTGCACATTGACTAATGAGTGATAAGAAAGAAGCCGGGAATGACTGAGTCAGAACTGCTGCGCTACCGAGTTTTAAATTCTACCGAATTTTGAACTGCTTAAAAAATAGCTAAGAAGTACTCCCGATTTTCTCTTTTCTCTTTTTCCTTACAACCACGTGTTGAAAGCTGGAATTTTACTACAGCTGAGTGTTTAGTCGTCATTTTTTCGTGTTGTTCTTGAATTATTAATCACTGGAACCGCGTCATTCATTTCGCAAGCCGCATAGAGCTATGCTGTCTGCTCTGCGGACTTAAGTGCATAGCTTACGTGTCCCCTCTTCCCCTTCAGCGCGGGTTCAGTCCTAATAGAGGGATGCACAGGCAGCCACACCTTGAAGTTGTTAAATCGCACAAGCCGCCGCATAAGGGATCCCATTCATCTGCAGTCCCTCGAAACTAGCGCGACGCATAGTTCGAAGCCCTGAGTAAGCTAGAGAGCAGATCTGCACATGCATAATACCCGGCATGTCCTTTTATATGAGAGTTTCACACTAGTCTTACTCGTTAATCTTTCATCTTTTTTGCGTTGCCAAGTTAGATTTTCACAACTACTCTCGGCAACTTGGGTTGCTTTGAGCGGATTGGGAGAAGCGTTGGCAGTCTAGTGGAAGTGGAAGCGTCTCCAACTCGACATATAGTTTAGATTAGTAAAGCGGAGGCTTTGTGCATGACGGTTGTAGGAGTGTGAGGTGTCACGTCACACTGTGTTACTTTGACATGGTAATAACATCACAGTATGAATAAAGCGAGTTAATAGACCAACAGTGCTAATAAACCTGGGATATTTGAAACCATTTCGTTTTCTGATTTTGGTTAGGCACTGATGAATTTTAGTGATCTCGTAGAACTTGTAATTGCATGAACTGCCCCAAAACAACCTCGAACTATGCTAACTGTTGAAGTTCAAATATTTGATCATCAAAGACGACCAATCCGCAATATTTAATTTCACTTGTGCATCTTCCAGCTCGCTGATGTCTTGGGCGCTCAAATTTTCTTTTGTTTTATTTTTTTTTTCAGTACCTTCAAAGCCACCAGAAGACTTAGTTGTCGTGCCTGTGACGTCACAAACACTGAAGGCCTCGTGGAAGGTGAATATGAACGATATACGTTTATTCACCATGAAAACACACGAATATCGCATTCAGTTAGGCGTTTCAGTCCTCAATAGCACCTAGCTTGAGAATAAGAGAAGTGCTGAAGGAAAAATTAAGATTCAAGGCAAAAAAAAAATGAAAAAAAGTAACCTCATCATTTTTATTCATCCTATCGTTTTTTTACTGGTCTTTCAAAACTTCTGTCTGGCATGCCTGGCTGGTAACAGTTTTAAAAATTTAACCCGAATGAAGACTCACTCACATCGTCTTGTTTTGCACGGTGCTTTGGTGCTATATAGTAAATTTGCAAACGTTGCTGCAATTATATATGCTCGAGAGCAGAACCACGCCCTGTTGCGCGGCTTACTGTTCTTTCGACACATATCGGCGTTTTCGCAAAAAAGGAGTGCCACGTATCTAATGGAGTGAACAGAAACACCTATGGATAAAAACGGTCACCTCCTCACCTCTTTCGACAGCAGGCGTTGCCGAAAAATGGAGCTACGATGCAGTCTAACCAATCTTTCCGGTGACAGCTTATGAACTCACCAGAAAAGGAGCATGCTCAGAAGTCCTATGAGTTATAGCTTTCGATCAGTGTATACGTGTTTGTTTTTCCTTTCTTTTTTTGAAGAAGATAATTACGTCACCAGAACAGTCTTAGATGAGAGAGGAGTTGTTCTACTTAACTGGTTTGAGTGCGCATTCAATTTTACGATTTGAGTCTGATGCTTTGTACGCAGCCCCCTCCAAACTTTTCCGCTCACGGTCGCATTCGCGGCTACTACGTCGGCTACAAACCGGTCGGCTCGGGTGAGTCGTTCGTCTACAAAACCATTGACGTCCTGGACGGCTTCGTGCCAGAGATCAGCATCAACAACTTAAAGCGCTCAACCAAGTACAGCGTCATCGTACAGGCGTTCAACGGCAAAGGCGCCGGGCCACCATCCGCTGAGATTACAGCCCAGACATTTGAACACGGTGAGCATGCAACCACAATATTACGGGTCTGTTGATTTCGCTCATCACGTTGAGCATTTCACGTTTCACAACCGGTTAAAAATATCAGCAAACAGTTTCAAGAGGAAATGTTATTATGTTCTCCACAGAACAAAAACGATTGCCAATAAGGGCCTTTTTTGCAGTCTGTCGAATCAAATTAAATTTCCTAATGACCTGTAGTTGCTTATTTATTTTGCGGGCTTTCAAAATTTGTTTTTTTTTTCACTGCTGCTTGTTTGGTGAGCGAAGCAAACATCCGCTCCTTAAAGCAATATTCGGTAAATGTTCTATAAAAAAATTAAAAAGCAATGAAAGTCTTCTTGAATGTCAGGGTCTTTGTGTCCATGTACTTGCCATTGATCCCAGAACACGAAATCAAGTAAAATTTGCGCCATTCGCGAGCCAGTACGTGAGTTTTTTGCGCTTTTTGTTACCTGACTATGTACTGACTTCTTGGGACAACTCACAAGGAAAAGAAAATTGGCTAAAAAGATCTGATCCAAATTAGGTGCACGCTAAGAATACACGTTTCTTCATGATTTTGTCACAGCGATTACCTTTCAACTTGCAACGGCAAGGCATTGAAACTTTGACAATTTTTAAGCGTTTTTGCCTGAGCCAGAAAATCTCGTTTACTTGATGCAATAGGCAACTAGCGAAGATTTACTCAGAGTGAGGTAAATGAATATAGGATCTAATTTTATCCGGAATTGCGTTACACCAACGTTCTTTGCGAAATGCGCGATTGTGCAGATCCGCCTCTTCCACCGGTAATCCACATCGTGTCTACCTCGACGGGCGCCGTCACAGTGTCATGGGACGTCTCCCCGAAGGAGGCAAAACCAATTACAGGTGGGCGTTTTTACTGATTGGTCTTGTGTCTCACGTTCCCGTTGCCATCCAACGTCAAAAAAGGCAGAAGGGAGCGGTGCCTTGTTGAAGGTTTCTTCGCAGTTTTTCTTTTTTTAACTTCCGCGGCGGTTGATTCTTGCTTAATATTTATGGAAACAAGCGCTTTCCCGCACGTCCACTCAAAATGTAATCAATATAAGAAAAAACTGAATCTTTTGTCTGTTGATTTTTTGAAGCTGATCGAAAAGCTGTTCAATACAAACAAAAAATGTTATTTTTTTGGTCGACATCATGTGCAATTATTTTTTACCATAACATTAGCGGCCCCGTAAAATTTATTGTGCAGGTGGTGTTTCTGTATCCAGGTTTAAAGCAATTCTGGTAACGACGGGAGTCATACATTTATCAAAATGCTTGAGAGACTGCTTCAGAGTATGATACAATACGGTGGAGAAATCTGACGGATTTTATGCACGCGTATACACAGAGGTGTTTAAAGAGCAAGCAAGAAAAATGCGCACCTTTCGAAGACTTGTCTTTCCGGATTGAAACACTACACACAAGAAAGAACGCGAGAAGAAAGGTACGTTTGGGCGGAACTAATGATGTGAAGAACTCGTATGTTCTGCTGCAAATTAAAGGGAAAGCTTTCAGTTATATAACAAGGCTCCGCTATGTAATACATGGGTCAAAGCAAGCGGAGTGTTAGTACTAGCCGACGAAAGCGCAAGAGGAGGTTGGATTTGGCGCTCCTAGGGCACATATGGTACTCCACCCGGGCACGAGTGGCAACATATTTGCTTTAGAGAACGCTTTGATCTTGATACAGCGCCGCCGTTAACTTGTGGGTGTTGTTTTACAATAGTTGGACACGAAAACTAAACAAGAGGCTGCGTCAATAAAGTGGTCGGTACACTTGATGGATTTTTATCGTTTCCTGCTGGCAAGTGATTTTTTTAACAAATTTGATTTAGCGTGTCTATTGTATGGCGTTCTGTCGTTGCATGCCTTGTTTTAATTGCTCTTTTCCTTTTCTGCTTCTTGATATGTGCAACCTGTAGCGCTCGTGTTGCCTATTCTTCTGCTGCGTCCGTGTTCATTTAATGCTTTTTTATTCACCCGCAGTAACTCGTAAGATAATCTTTCTGTTAGGAAGAAGCAACGAAGCGTTAGCTTGGGACCAGCTGCAAAAAACGTCCATGGTCTCGCGGATAATTCTCAGAGTGCTTTAGCGGTGGAGGTGTTACGTAATTTAGGAATATTTTTATTAAACCGCTGCTATATCAAACAGACAAGAGTCAGAAGAGACAAGAATGGGTTTGAGGACCATTTCTGCCTCACCGGCTGCACCAAAATTCCACTGTTTCCCCCTTTGCAGCGTTCCTGCCTTCTCGGCTCGAAATGTGGTGAGAGCGAAAGAGCACCTCATCACTAAAAAGCTACCACAAAATATAGGGAAACAAATTTTTTTTTCGCTTTTCTTCGCCAGGCAGTGACTTATACAGGAGCATTTGCCGGCCATTCTAGCACCTCAGGCTAGAACGCAAGCTACCGCATCCAATTAGTGGCGCCGCATCTCGAGAAATAAACGAATCGAGGCCACAAAAACGATCTCTTTGAGAAGCGAGCGATGTGTCTGGAATTGAAATAGAGGTGGCGTTGCTTCCGAAAGTGTTTTTATAATAAAATGGACGTATGCGGTGTAACAAGAAGTTCATCCCTGACGCACTTCTAGAAAACATATTACTCTCAACAATAGAAAGCGGGCTTTGATTAATCACTGGATTGATAGAGGCAAGAACAACGCTGTGGACATTAAGGTCCGCCGCAGGAGAGAGCTTCAGATTCATTTACACCACGTGAAGTTCTTAAACAGGAACCAAAAGTTTGGTATGCTGGAGTATCCGCATTTCGCCGTCATATAAATTAGAATGCAGCCTCCGTGGCGGAACTAGCATAGCTTTTTGTAATTAACACTTGTCACATTGCCACATCTTAAGTACTGCAGTTAGTATCAAAACCATAATTCTATTCCTCCTAAAAACTATTACGTCCTTTCAGGCGAACATTCAAGACTAAATGTGAATGACGGTACTTTGTAGAGGTAACTACGATAATAAAAAGAAAAAAACGCACCGGTTTCAATTTCAATATTTTAAAATGATTTTTCGAGAGACTGACGTGGCGGTCGCATTTCGGTTGAGGCGAAGTGCTAAAACCCCCCAGTAGTTTTTCTATGACAGAGTACGTTAAAAACTCCAGGTGACGGAAGCTGATCCCAAGCCTACTGCTACGAAGTCTCTCATAGGCATGAGCGGCTTGAGAGAAGACTGAAATGAGGTGAACGATTAATTGTCGCAAAACAATGCATGGTACGAAATAAAGCAGCAAACGGTGACATTAATAAAAATATAAAGAAAGGACACACGCCGAATGTATATAGAAAATTAGAACGAAACACTCACCGATAGCGGCGCGCAAAGAATGTATTGCATTAAAATTATGCACAAAGCCACATCTGAAAACAACAATGGGAGCTACAGAACAAAAATGGCGCTTGAATAACGAAACGTACCCTGCAAATCATATTAAGAGAATTCAGAGCAAAAATGAACCAAGAAAATTTATATTAGTTCTACCCACAAAAACATTTGCGGTAAAGTTTGATCTTTAGAAGGATGGTACCTCGAAAACATAAGAAAATGTATTCAATAATTTCGTAGCAACAAATTAGAAGGTCCATTCTAGATTTAGGCATTTAGGAAGACAGAAAGTTATATTATCTGCAAATCTAGCACGGTTAGGGTTTTTAGAAACTTTGTGCAACAAATTCAAAATAAATTTGTTTAGTAAGCATTCTATACAAAAAAAGCAAGATTGCATTTATATAAGGTAGTCATAAAGAGAAAAAAATCGAGGGGAAGTTAGAGGCTGGCATCGAAATGGAGAGCGCTGTAAGTGATAATTCTTCTGGCTTCGTTTTGGGTATGCAGAACGTGAAAATAGCGTGTTCTTAGCGTGTTCTGCCGCGTGCAGTAATGCCACGCGTGATATGACAATGAATGAAAGTAAAATATAATTATGAGAGTGTGCCAGGGAATAATAAAATATAATCTTTACAGCTAAGGCTTTCTTCTTAAGGAAGCCAATCTATGCATAATTTTGAAAAAGGTATACATATATTTCTTAAAAAGAAATGGTGCACAATCCGACGCATGAATGTGATGACCATCGATAATTAACTTATGTAAAATGAACAATATTAGTCGTCAGTTGCCGTTTCCTTGCGATGATGCGAAGAATTACCATTGCACCATATTATGCTCAGGATCTACCACCAGGTCTATGTATGTTTATCTTGTATTTTATATTTATATGGCTGCCTCATAATCTCGGTTTAGGCCACCATCAATTCACAAAGCAATGCAGTAAACGTCAGGTCAAAGGAGCCCGCGAAACGCATAGACGCAATTTCCGCTTTAGAAGAGCTCCTTTCATACCTTCGGCTACAGCAAATTGTGCACGCATATAGGCATATCAAGTGGTGTGTCAGGTCATTCATTATACATGGGCTAGCGCTGAAACCCCAATGTCCGGTGTTGAAGAAATAAAGGAGACACTGCATGGGCACCATCGACATTATACCTACACATCCCCTCGCCATTCACGGTCCTTTACGTGCATTATTCATGCTAACTTACACCTCGAGGTGCAGTGGACGAAGAAACAAATAGCTGCAGAAAAGGGACGGCAAACGCCGCCTTAAGAGAAACACACCCAACATAAGGGTTTGCTTTCCTTGAGTTGTATTGAAGGTTTTCCATCCAGCGAGATCATAAGTGCAGCCCCATATATTTATACACCCCGTATATTATAGGCTACGAAGAATGGGATTAATGCCGGGTATGAAGGATGCGCGTACTGCACGCTACGTCAGCCTGTCATATGCATTATCTTCTATGTGAACGACGCATTTCCAAGATCGAAGCCACACGTGCGCTTGAGTAGGCTGTCGCGGCGGGGTCGGATGTCGCCAGCGGAGCGAGACGGAGATATCGGTCTCCTGACTATACCTTGACACCGTGCTAAAACAGGGGAGGGCTTTTTGTTTTGTGCAGCAGACTGAAGATTTTAACCTTAATATTGCAGAATAGGCAAGTTGCAACAGCTTAAGTAGTTTTTCAATGGCTTGGACGTCGTATTAGCCACTGAAAACGCATAGTCTCCTATTTGGGCAGAAGTACACAGAGATGTCCTAAGAAAAGGAGCCAAAAACTCTAAAACGAGTACTTTTAAGAAGCACGGTGAGTCACTGAGCAATGCACTGTGCAGATAGCATGGAGTACTGGCGAGGACAGCCTTCATTTAATGGCTTCATGTTTAGGATGACAAGAAACTGGGGTACTGATTAAATCAGATGTATTGTTTCTCTCCTTGCCGTTAAGCTGCATGACGCGGACCAAAAGTTTCTGGCTTCTAATTCAAGACTGCCCTGCAGTGCTAGTTTAAACGCGAAAGGGTTAAAGACCGCGTTACGCAGAAAATCCGGCGTCGGCGTGGTGAGCGAGAAATCACGAACATGACTCTGGCATGTGGTTCCCAGAGCAACCTAGGAGGCAGGTAGGCCGCCTAGGTCACGTGACCTTGCGGCGTCTTCACAACCTGCCCACCAGATAGTGAGCAAACAGCACACAGTGGCAGACGGCAGTGAAATCAATGATTGATCTCTAAGATAAACCCGGGCTACACAGAAGGCCCACCGCTGGCAGCACCTGTCATCGCAGAACGGTGGAACATCGCTTTTAACCGCTTCACCACTGCGCCATGTGGGGTACGAGGACACCCGATGATTTATGAATGTAAAGTAGAGAATGACTGTCTGCATATATGAGAATTAAACCATTACTCCACCATGTCATACCCTTAAAAGTGAGTATAAGTGTCCCATCCAATTTTTTATTGTTAAAATGAGTGTGATACTAATCTCAAAATAATTTATTTCGGGTGCTTTTGGATGAACTTTGACAAATACAGTAACCATGTCCCCACTGCAACAGAACAGTGAAACCAAGGTTGTATGAAACAGAATAGCGCTTGTATTAGCACTATTGTTCCCATGTCGAAACATGTACTCAAGGTCAGTGAACCTGGCCATCAACATTCCAGGCCCCTAGATCATAAATATGTTATCGCATGGCTTGTTAGTCACTGGCAACTTCTCTCTCTCCATGGAAGTTAAGCGGACTGAATATGTAACATATATAGCTGTGAGTTTCTTGACCGCGGTCGGTTTTAACTTGTGATGGATGCCGACAGTTTAATCTCTGGTTTTATGACGTTGAAATCTGGCTCTCACAACGCTTCCAACATTTCTGCGAGTAAAACTTATCTATGGGATTTGTTTCGCGTGTTCATGGGTTCAGTTATGGCCCCGAGTGAATTAAGTTTTTGTATTTCCCGAATGCAAAATTAAAAAAAGCATTTTATTGCGATCAAACAATATCTGTAGTTTGTGGTAAAATGAGCCCTAGGGAAAGCTTAAATTCTTGTCAAAATATAAATTGCGTGGTATAGCATAACACAAAAAAACAGCGGCTGTAAGGAGCACCATAGTAGAGAAATATGGATTAGTTTGCATCGCCTCGCGTTATTTAACATGCGCTCACAACACAGGGCTCAGGATTTTTTTTTCCTACTCGCTTCCTATAAAATACGGCTACCGTGGCAGATATTCGATCCCGTAAACTTGGTGTCAGCAACTGAACGCCTTAGGCACTACGCCACTGCAACGAAACAGTATAAAAAAATTGAACGGCAGCAGTGCGCTAGAACACAGGGCTGAATACTTTTGTCACTTATGCACTGAAGAGGAAAATGTATCGTGCGCATTACCGTTGTTCGAAAAACTTGAATGCGGATTATACAGGGTCTGTCCTGAAAGTAAAGAGACAAGTCGTGGCGTTGCACACACTTGCGCTTGATTATGAAACTCCTTCTAGGGGAAGGTTTGAGAACCTTCAGGTCCACAACGCGACAAGCTCAGCTGCGAAGCGAGTGGGCATGTTTGATAGTGCACAATTGCTGGTGAGGTACAGGAAGTAGTAATACAATATTTCTACATAGGGCAGGTAGCGAGCGACGATCCGGATCGCGAGAGTGGTATACCTAGAAGAACATGAATTGGGTGCAGCTGTATATCATGAATCTCTCTCATGTCATGAATCTCAGAGATTATGTGATATCTTAGATCATGAATGGCAGTTTACCAGTTTCCCTCAAGAGAAATGTAGACAACAGCAGTATCTTATCAGTACTCACCAATGGGGCAGAAATGTGGAGGCAAATGAAAAGGGTTAAACTTAAGTAAAGGACAATGTAGTGATCTATCGAAAGGAAAATGATAGGTGTAACGTTAAGAGACAGGAAGACGGCAGAGTGCGTCAAAGAACAAACGCGGGTTAACGACCGAGACTATATTAAGAGCGCTTGGGCAGGACATGTAGCGCAAAAGCAAGAAATAAAGATGAGAAACAAGAACGGAAAAGCAGAGAGGAGTGCAAAGGCAAGATAACCGATAGTCCTTCAGGATAAGCGACTGGATTCCAAAAGAGGGCAAGCGTAGCAGGTGCGAGCAGAAAGTTCATTCGAAGGAAGGGATTAAGAAGTTTGCGGGGATAGGGTGGCCGCAGCTGGACAGCACAGGTGTCATTGGGGAGATATGGAGGAGGCCTTTGTCCTGCAGTGGCCGCAGTCAGGCTGATGATGATTATTGTGATGATGATGATCAAGTATCCGTTTAATTGCAGAAGTGTTTGATTACAAAAGCACAAGTTCGCGAAATTTCCACTGAAAATTTGGAAATGCGCAAGGTGTGCGCAAAACTCATGCCGAAGATTTTTAACCTTGTCCAAGTGGAGACCGGAATGGCAGTTTCTGCCGCATTGTTGCAACGAGTCAAAAGTGATCGAAACTTTCTAACGCAACTTATTACTGAAGATTAAGCGTGTGTGTTTCAATATCTCCAGAAAACAAACTGTCAAAGCTAAACAAAAGCACAGCTCAGCGTGGCACGCCAGTGAATCTTCCAGTCCAATGACGACGCGTATGTCCAATTCAAAACTGAGATTCATGTTTATCGGGCTGCATGAATTTAAAAGAATTGGCAGTGAAGATTTTTTTTCCCTCCGAGATTACAGTAAATGCAAGTTTCTATGTAGAAGTCCTTCACAAACGGAGACAGCACGTCGTGCGCTAACGTCGCGAGATCACGACGTCATGTGTTCTGCCCCGCGACAACACTCAGTCGCACGTCACTCGGTGACAATAAGCTTTTCAACGGACAAGGTAAAGCGAGGTTTCCCAAGCGCCTTACAAACCCGATCTATATTCCTGCGGCTTCCTGTTTCTGCGGATAGAGTACGCGATGACAGGGCACCGCTACCATGCGATGGAAAGCGTCCGAACTGTAACAAAAAGGGGCTCAACAAAATTCCAGAAAAGGACTTCATAGGCAACCAGAGAGAATGTAAACTCGCTTCTCTCACTGTTGCGGTTCCCAGGCTTTTTTTAAAATATACTAAGTGTATTGAAATTTTTTTTTCAAATATAATGCGTCTCCTACTCCCAATCTCATTACTTTCAAGACAGACCTTGTGTATTCCCTTTCGTATTGGAGCTGCCAACACTTCTAGAGAGTGAATCACATATAATACAACTCCCGTGCATTTTGACAACAGGGGGAATACAGGAAGATAAACCAATGCAAAATTATTACTATATAGTCACAACAACAAACTACACGCGAGTATTATCAGACAATATCTAAAGCTCTATATAGCAAGGCTAATTCAAAACGAGCTACAATAGGTTAATTTATGTGAAGAGCAGAAAGGAAGAAATTGGAGAAAACAGCACCATATTTTTCCTGCATAAATTTCACGGTATTTAGAAGTAGGGTGCCTTATTAATTTCTGTGTCGTTACATGGCACAGCAAGAGTTCACCATATAGCGCTCCATTTCCGACGTCTGTAGCTTCGCTCACCAGCTTTGTTCACCGGTGTGAAAATATGGTGCAGCAGTCGTCCTGAAAGAAACAAACATCGATTCACTACTCTGTCTAGATCGGACGCTTCATGCCTAGCGTGAAATTGATTTTACTGGACACATTGCTGTTTTTCAATTAGGCCTGTAGTTTTTATCTGCACCAGCAGCGAGAGCGCCTATCCACCGCTATCGTCGTTGCATTTCGATGACTTTACACAGTATCGATCCTGCCACGAATAACCACTCGGCTGTTTGCTCTTACTAGTCTACTTCAAATGTGCCCGTAATGATACTTATTCAAATATTAGGACAGCGCCTTCAACTCTTTCTTGTCGGGAGGTGGTCACGCAATCCCTCTCTGTAAGTGTCCTTACAGTCGCGCCATCATTGAACTTATCGAGAGTTTTGTTAGCCCAGGTCATATTAAAAACTTTTCTCGGGAACATTATTGGTACAACCTGAATAATGAACATCTGAGCAGCACTTTTTTGTTGCCTTTTATTTCGAACTTGCTACCAAATGCTTTGTATGTTATGACAGGAAATTATCGCGCTGCCTGCGTGAAAACCTTGGAGACAGAATTGCTCGTGATGCTCCGAGGATAATCACCCATTGAATCTCAGGCCAAGAAATAATTTTGCAGCTTTCATTGCTGAGCCCAAACAGTGCACAGACAAAACAGAATCCTAACATTCGCGTGTCCTGATCGCATCGTGCCCACTTTCCATTTCCTGATAAAGGTCGCAATATATTCTCTTTTTTTTCTGTGTTTGGAGCTCCAAAGTGGCGAACGGCTGTGCCTGGTTGACTACCGATATTATGCCTTCTTTGTTTCTGCTTTTAGCAATGTTCCCATTAATTCCTGCGCTCTTTTTTGTTAAATTACATAAGTCTTATCTGGTGCCACAAACGTCCCTAACCGTGAATATTTCCTTGAGACTTTTACGAGCTTAGTTTCCGACTAATTCTTTCTCGCGTTCTCTCAAGAACTGGTCCCTCTTTTTGAGCGAATGCGCATGGTTTTAAAGTTTTGGCCTTTCCATGAGCAGCTTGCAACAGACGGCAACGACCAAGCCCGTCTCTGTACTCTTTTTTCACCTTCTTTCTTTGGGACCCACCAGGACACGTCTTCTCTCAGTTCTCGAGCTCCCACAATTTTATATGTGCCCTCGACGGGCGTCTTACAGCGCTAGCTTTATGAAGGGCTTTCTTTTCGATGACTGCCGTCATCGTGCGTGGTAGCCGTGATCATTTTGCCCCTTACCCTTGGTATAAAGCACTGTTATCGAGGTGAACCTATGCCGTAACCAGTTAGCGCCATCCGAGCGCGCCTCGCTTAGGTCCACACGCACGTCCCTTGCGCGAGCTGCGTGAGGCGCGCGCAGGTGCCGCGGCGAGCGGTAAGAACTAGGCGCTCTAATGTTCACGTTAAGTGTGTTGGACCCGGTGCATGATGGCTGAGGAGCCGGGGATCTCACGAATGTGCCAGATGTGATCATGTGATTATGGCCGCCATTAGGTTGGGCGCACTTTGGAATGCAGGGTCGTGGGCGTAAGCTAAAGCAATCAATGTCATTTGTACGCTTTGGCGGATTAGTATTACCATTGCAGTCATCACAGGCTGCTACACATTTCTCTGAATCATTTCCAAGTCCAGCTTTCTTGGATATCATTTCATTTTTGAGGCGACTGTAAAATATTGTACGACATTGTTATAAACATACTGAAGGAAATGGTATACGTTTAGGTGCATAGCAAATTTCGCTTTTAATGTTTGTCCTGCATTTGCACCGAGTAGTTGAAACTGTCATAGAAAACCAGTGGGGTGAATTTTTTACAAAAAGCGGCTGAAAACTACTAACGTCCTGAGAAGGGATCTGAGAACACATTGATTGTTACTGTACAATCTAATAACATCCAAAAATCGCGTTCATGCACAACGTCACTATAAAAAAAAAACGCGGTTGTCCAGAATTTCTGGGTATGATGAAATTTATGACCACTCCGATATTGTTTTCCCTTTGGTTTATGGTTTTCTATATTGTCAGCATTTTCTTCGATTGGCAGGTTTAATTTTTTGAGCAGATAGACTATTTGTTATCATGTGTAAGCGAATGACTTTTTCTCCTCTTTGACAAATATTTTGCGAGAACAGGGAGCAACCGGTTTTGAGGGACACCTTCACAGATTACTTTTTTTTCATAATTACATGCGTTCTAAAAAGCTACTCATCCTCTTCCAAACATGGCGAATTTCTGTGTTAAAAAAAATGTGTTTCAATAATTAAAAATGATAATGTGTTATTGTTAAGAACCAACCATGACTCTTACAGCAGTGTCCCATTTTAAATCAAAACTCGCGTTTTAGCGTGGACGTTAGAGTTATCTCTGGCTACATGGCAGCCTTATATTCGCGCCTAAAAATGTGCTAGTTTATTGAGATCATTTTTCTACGCGTGAGTTATTTTTTTTCCTCTGGCCCATCCCAATGGCCTATTATGCCATAGATACTGTTTACTCCTTGTATTCAAACAAACCTTACTATTGGTTCACACTGCAGTCATTTGCGTGATGACATCAATAGTAGAGTCATCATCTATTTTTGCTCTAATCACTCAGTAGCAGTATACATCGTTAAGTGTTATTTAAAGCAAATTCACACCACTGCTGCTACTGGCGACTAAGTATCATTCTCAAAATATGAGAAACAAGCCTTGGTAGTTATAATCAGAAACTCTACCTAGTACTATGTATAATGAGCCCTATCGAGAGTGAAAGCAGCGCACCCTTTGTTAAGGTTCCCGCCTTGACAATCTGTAAACTTCCAAGCTCCTAGTCATGGCCAGACCATCGCCTTAAAAAAAACTGAGGAGCTGCACACACTAGCCCAGGTTCAAAAAACCCGGTGCTTTGCACCTTGCCGAGTGGTTAATGTTCAATTAATCTCAAACTCAATCTCACACGCTATGTAATAATGTTAGTCTAAACCACATGCCCATATGCTTCTATGCTAAGGATATCCACGTAACAACACCTGCCTTGAATTGTTTTTAGATGACCAACATAACTGACATATCTGCATAAGAGGTAGTTTTAGAAGGACTTAGGTATTAATTAACAGCTGTGGTCCTTGCACCGTATAAACCGATTTGTTTTCTTCTTCCTTTTATCAATGGTAAGCGTTTGAAATAGCACTCCTTTTTGGCCCAAAGACGATTACTGCCGTTCACAGTTCTTATGCGCCATCTGTCGGAAGGACAAGTTGTTGCAGGAAGCTCCAGCGCTACAATATTATGACGTCAGGTTCGGCTATCGATTCTTGTGAGCAGTTCCCACCGCAGTGTAGAGAGGCCGCCACCTTCTCAAGCCCGCTTCTCCTTGACGCCGGGAGAAGTGCGACGGTATAGAAGGCAGGGAGAGAAAAACCAAAAAATAAAAAAATTGTACAGACACAAAGTCCCGTTGGCTAATCAACAATGCCAAAAAAAGGCCAATTAAGCGCGTCGGGTATATAGGCAGGAAATAAAGAGAAAGAAAAGCACAGCATGTCTGCAAATGCATGATCAAGTCATTGTATCTTAAATATTATATTTAAGTGAATCCGTTCTCAACTGATGAAAAATGAAGTTACAGTCACCGTATCTTAATTTCCAGGCAGGGACAATAATTAAAGCGGGACACTGCTGCTTGGGCAGACGGTCGTCCAGTCGTGATAGTGGATCTGTAGAGCCCTTAATTCTTGAAGAAACTGCGTGTTCTTTTGAAGGAAGAAACGGGAGGGAGGGGGGGGGGGTGTATTTTTTGGCCAGGGGCACATACCAGACTCTCAACAGATAATGAACAATGCACGCTCACCCCAACAGCTACCTTCACCGCACGCATTATTTTTTTCTCAGACAATATTCAGTCCTGAAGGAACAAACAGCTCATACCTACGTCTGATGAGCGTTAAACGTACATCTAGACATTTTTTTTCATGAGACGATTGCGGGTCAGTTGGCATGAGTGGTTGCGCTAGCGGTTTTTTTTTTTTCTGCAAAATCATTCCAAACTAAAAAAAACCACCGCTTCCAGGCAAATATTTTGTGTAGACTAGTTAGCTTGCAGTGCATAAGAAAACGACGGAAGGTTATCTATAAAAAGCGAAGGTGGTCAAACCTTCGGAGTTAACCTTCTCTTTTGAGCAATTCCTTGTTTTTGTGGAATTAAGCCAAGGTAGAAATAATGCAGTGATTTTTATTTTTTTCAATTCATTGCGGTGCCTTCTTGTGATTGATCAACCTCGGTTTTGATATGAGCCTCTAAATTTCATCACTTAGATATATATAGGTAAGCGCAATATAAACAACTCGGCACATCTGAAATGAGTTCGCTATTCCTATGTAAATAATATAGCCACAGCCGGCTGAATTTAATTAGGTCCCTGAGAGAAATCTCGAGAACTCGTAAACGTTTGTTCCTCGGCGCCGTCATTCGCGTGCTGGATAGGACCACGTTAATTTCGTTTCTTCGTCCCTTCTCTGAATTACCAGGGTTCGTGCTCTACTGGAAGTCAGAGACAGGCGATTGGAGCGAGCAGGGCGTCGACGGCGCGGCCACCTCACACACCTTCCAGGACCTGAACTGCGGCACCCGCTATCACTTCTACTCGGTGGCCTTCAACGACGTTGGCCGCAGTGAGCCAAGCTCCAGCGTCAGCGCCACCACGTCTGGAGGAGGCAAGGCTCTCTCTCTCCGCACCCCTCATTCATTTACGACTTATTTTCAAGCGTTATGATCAAGGCAATTAAAAATTAACTGCTCTCTTATCACCGACATCTCACGGCGAATCGAAGTAAAGTTTTCGTTGTGTTACGAAAGATTACACTAGGTGACGCTGCGCTCGTAGCAAACCTGTCTTTGACATTGGGACTGCCTTGCTTCAGGCACAAGCTTGCACACATCCTCATTAGCTTTCTAATGACGATGAGTACAATAATAGGCCTGACTAGACGCTCTTAGTAGAAGCTTCGCCATGGTTCTCGAATTCTATAAGAGATAATCAAGCAATACGAAAGCGCTCCGCATAGGTTCCCGGAGATTCATTAACAAACATTATCGAACAGCCTGTTTCGACCTTCGAGTTCAATGAGATAGCGAAACCTTGAAAGAACAATTCATGGTCCGCTGCACAGAGTAGCCGAGTGCGGAGGGTTTTTGGGCAAGTGAACAAATTTCAAAATGTTTGTATTGATTGCGGTTACAAATGCACCGTGGCATAATTTCCATAAGTAAACTCTGCAGCTAGCCAGTTACTAATTTCATAATTCGAATCGCTCCGTTTATGCACTATCTCGTAGCCAGTGCATGCTGTAAAAGGAAACACTCCACGCCACGCCCCCATAATCGGCTCAGGTTTTTTTCAAGAGCTGGTCCAAGTCTGGCTACAGAGAGGGACCATTAAGTGGAATCAACTCAACGTACTGTGAGAAACGTGAACCTTGTGGTACAGTGAATCTAGCTCTACTAACCAGAGAAGCTAAAGTTCCCGAATCAGAAGAAAAGGCACATTATTTCTACCTGCCCTGCAAAAAACGGAAATTTGGCTTTGTTACACATAGATTGGCCACTAGGACTTCTAGTGGCGTTACAGGCCGGCTAATTATTACGAAATATAAAACCCCTTATACAGAAAAACTATTTAAACAAGAATATGTCGATAAGAGCGGATTGGTCATGTTTAACACTCATTCTTAAGATGCCTGGCGAAAACTTAATCTGTTTCTTGACTGCCTACTCTGTGCTTTAAGCTCCTTTCGTAAAATCCTTTATAAATCTCTACTCTGACGAAAAAACGTCTGTAAAAAGCAGGGGCTTGGGGGGGCTGTTCTGACCACAAATATAATGCATCATAAGACCGCCTTCACTACAAGAATTCCTAAGAATCCACTAGTACCTCCACTGGAGGCAGATCTGCATAAACAGTTGCAGTCACATGCAAAAAATAGTACTTTCACCAGACACAACGTAAAACTATGTGAAGTAAAGTTAAGTTTGTAAGCGAAGCTTGCAAATTTGAATCCCAAGCGTCGTCCGAAATTCATTAAAACGACTATCAAGCAAGTTGCGCTGATAAGAATAGGCTGCTTTGTGTGGTTTGCAAGATGGGGATATATAGTGTCCGCTTAGTAGAGGAATGGCATAAGTATTAAAGGCGATGCACTTCCGAACCGCAGTAGAGGATTAGAAAGCAAGACGCGGGGCGCAAGGCTCGAACAGCAGCCACCTTCACTGTTCCACATTCAATGGGGGTTTGAGGGATAAATACAGCGGGTTACATCGTGTCGCACGGATGTTTTCATTAATTCATTTATTCCTCGCGCCTCACACCAGCGGCGCCACCTACCTACCTCCATAGACATCGTAACCAAATGTATAAGCTTCAAGCACCACACCAGCCATTCTATATGGCCCTGTCCTCGGGCTTTGAGAGGACAGAAGCAATCATATAAATTGGTAGTGCTTACGGTTGTCTGTGGTGCTGCCACTAGTATGCCTACACCTACGCATGGCTCAGTTAATGGCCGTCTTAATTTTCTGAAGTCCCTCTTATTGAAGCGTTCAGCGGCAGTCGCACCAATGAAGCAGCACAATCACACCGAGCGAAATATCTATCCCTATCCCCTCAAGAAAAGCGCGCCAAGAGACTTACGCAAAACTACAGTTGTGGACACATAAGGCTACTAAGAAGAGTCGGTAAGCGATGTGTTGAAATAGTGCAGTCCGCCTCTCTCCTCTCTGTGCCGGCATGTTCGTGCACTCTGCACAGCTTTCGCGTAAGAACAAAGAATGGGGGAAAAAAAGGCTGTGATGGGGAAGATGGTGCAATTACCTCTGTCGTCATCCTCTTCGTGAGCAGCACCACTTAACCTGACGCAATTTCAACCTACTTCGGATGACCATAAGGGACACTGCGAAAACCTGCCGATGAGTCTGAAGACAATGTAGCAAATGGCGTTCTTCTTGGAAGAAAATGCGCCGCAATGACAATCGCACGTGTGTTAATGTTACGACAGGGGACGTGGAAAAGTTGTTGTGATGAGCGCCGAAAACGGTGCGGACTCAAATAACGCTTCATTAAAATCAATGTATCCTCAGCCGCGCACGTGAGAAACGTGCGATCATAGTTTGGTGCCTTTTCCTTGGCACCAAAAAACCCCGCGATTCCTTAGCCACCCATTCCAGAACACTGCTTACGTTTGAAATGTCTTTTGAGAAGCTTGAATGTTAAAAGCCCTTTACATGTTTTTCCGAATAGGCTAACCACACTGGGCGGTCCTTCTCAGTAATGATGCCGCAATAGACACTGCGAGGCTCATGATACTTTGCACACGTCTGTAGAAAGATATAGGCGATTTTCTTTTTGTTTTTGCAGCGTGTGTATGGCACGTACGCTTCCAAAGGCTTACTGCGGTCTAATAGCTTCTGTTAACGGTGAGACTATGCTTTCGTCCACGAAGGTAGGTTATCGTAACATTACATGATTTGCTTAAAGTCAGGCAGCGAAAGAACACCCGAAAATATAAAAATTCCGAAAATTCTATTCAATTTCATCTAAGAACGAGGCCGCACAACACTAAGATAATATGTGGGAGTCTAGAATGTCTGGTTAGTGTTTGACGGTATATGATAACATGGAGTGATCTCGGTACTACTATTTCCGTATATAATAAGCTAGCAAAGCTACGCCCGTACGCGAAGATTCTAAAGTACCCAAGTGTCTGTTTTCCTGAACTTTCTCACTCTGCCATTTTTCGACACCATTTGAAACACTTGTTTGCATCCCGTGTTGAAATGGCGTGCCAGGTTCCGAAATCTAGAATATTTGTGCTGCTGCAAGTGTACTCATCACTGACAATTTGCTTCAAGATACAAACAGTGCAACAGTAACCTTGTGAAAAATCTTCATTTTTCAAATAAGGACCCTGTCGTCCACAGCTCTCCTTAAGGCAGCAAAATTGGCTATATCGTTACACATACAAATATATTCATCGCTACTGCTATTCGCAAGTATATCCGGCTTGCTTCTTCGTAGGGAAACCTTCCAGGGTGTGTCACGTACAGGCAAGCTTCGTGTGATATGCGTATACAGGGCGTCCCACTAACTTTAGCCAGGGTTTAAAAATATGCCGCGACACTTTAAGACGACGCGACCCAACGAATGGTACTGACTTTTGTATAGAGCCACTCACACTATTTTTGTATTGGACGTAACTGCATAATTAGTCGAGATTGATTAACCAACTTCGCAAGCAACGAAAATAGGCGAAAAAGGTCAATGAGAAAGTTGTAGAATGGTCCACGAAACGTCCCACTGAACAGTGTCTAACTTTCCATCTATTACGGATCGGTTTTGTTTTTTTCGCTAGCTGCAGATGCCCGCGAATTACAAAAAAAATCCACGTGACACGCCAGCTTGCGCGCCGCGGCTGCAGCGCTCTCAAACGTACCGCCCAACAAACAAACAGGTCATTTAGCCAGACGTGCTGCTGTTTAAAAGGTGACAGGGCAGCGATGCACGCACTGGCTGTGCGATTACGGGAGTGCAAGCGATCAGGACTGCGTCTGTTTGCCGCTATCATCAAGCGTCACGAGGGAAGCATACCGCTGGCATAACTCGCACAGCCAGCTGCGGCATCGCTTGCCTGTCGCCTTTTAAGGGCCAACATTTTGAGCTAAAAGATTTTTTAGTTCCCATCCGGAATGTTTGAGAGCACTGCAATTGCGGCGCGCGAGCGGGCATGTCACGTGGTAGTTTTTGTATTTCGCGGGCATTTGCAGCCAGCGACAAAAACAGCTGATACGTAATAGATGGAGAGTTAAAAACTGTTCAAACGGAAGTTTCGCGGACCATTCTACAATTTTCTCATTGATCTTTTTCGCCTATCTCTGTTGCTTGCTAAATTGCTTGATTAATATCGGCTAATTACGCAATTAAGCGCAATATAAAAATAGTGTGACATGCTCCATACAATAGCCAGCAGCATGCATTTGGTCGCGTAGTCTTAGAGTGCCTCGGCGTATTCTTAAACGCTGGCTAAATTTAGCTAGGACGCCCTATATATACGGAAAGCAAAAAAAAAGGGGGTCCTCTCGGGATAACATGGTTCCCTTTTTGTAGTTTAGTGTATAATTTTGTTGTGAATTGTTTAATTAGCCGCTTCGGACAGCAGTGAACGTCTTCTCACATTAACTATATTACAAAGAGGCCTAACCGAAGCTAGGGCTACATGAGGAGGACTGTATCATAATTCTTGATATTTTATGCCCTTGTGCCTTAATGGAATTCGAAAGCAAAGCCACAAAAATGGCAGGGGAGTGCGCTAAACAGACATATTACTCTTAGAGAATATTATGTTTTTCGCTAAATGAAGATATATTTGTAAAAAATGACAAATGACCCCATCTTTCTTCCCAATTTAAACCCCTATACTAAACGAGGAAAAGACGTGATCTTTATGATCTAAGAGCACTCGAGTTACAGGCGAATGAGACAAAAATAATAAAAATAAAACTGAAAGACCTGTCCAAACGACGGGCCGCGTGATAAAATATTTATCAAGAGATGGCGCAACCACAAGTGTTTCGCCCTTCGCGCTATGCGTCGACCTCTCAATGCATGGAGGTATAAATTACCATTGAGGAATTCTGACGGATGTCAGATTTTGAAGTTGCTGCACTCGACTGGTTTGCTCGGGCCCAGCGAGCGGAATGCAAAGCGAAGGATGTTTCGCATTATCGTATTACGGCAGTGCTCATCGGGCTGGTTTCTTCCTGTTTCGACAGTTCACGTTTGTTGAAATAGCGTTGTTTCAGCAAGCGATAAATTATTTGTGGGCGGCATTGAGTTGCGTTGTGAACCGAATTGAATTGAATTGAATTGAATTGCGATGTGAATTTGAACTGCGTTGTGACTGTTTTTTTATGAACTACATGAGGGAAAATTTTACTCTTGCGATCAATAATATGTGCGATTTTCATTACCTCGTTCAACGCAGCACCCCTGGCTCCAGAAAAGGGCGAACTGCTTTCCAGCAACTCCACCGCGGTGCATCTGAACCTTCGCTCGTGGAAAGACGGCGGCTGCCCGATCCGCTTCTTCACGCTGCAGTACAAGTTACGTGGCCAGCGCGAGTGGACACCCGTGCCGGAGACCATCGATTCTGCAGCCGCCGACACGTACACGCTGGGAGGTTTGCACCCGGGGGCCTGGTACCACCTCCTCATGTCTGCCACCAACGACGCCGGCTCAACCGAGGCGCAGTTCGTCTTCTCCACGCTCACGCCTGGAGGAGGTGTGTGCAGGAGTTCTCACAGAGTTCGACAGGACAGGTGCACTCAGCCATGTAAACTCAATTTATAGAAAATGCATAAGGATCTTCATAGGTAAACAAGAATAGGTGGCATGGCAGTTTAAGACAAACCGAAAAATGGTTCTTAATCACCACAAGGAAATAGAGTACGATAATTACTGGCATACGTGAGGCACATCAGCTAATTATGCACAACTGATGAAAATCTTGAAAGAGACATTCCCAAGCAATCACGTATAGGTTGTTTTGTCATCGAGACACGATCTCAGATTATACACGCCAGCTCAACAAAATTGCTAACAGGACACTCGCGCTACGAATTCATTCTGTCCGTAACAACTTATTGGGGTCCTTTAGAATCACACAAACAAAACTAAAGAAAGCGAAACCTAACTAGACATACTGTGAAATGCGATGAACTGATTAAATTTGGAAATGTTCTCGGTATAACACCGGGGCTAGAACCGAACAGGAGCTCGTGGCAATGTTATTAAAAGGTCATAGTTCTTCAGTAGTCAAACGGTGGTGACGTAAAGCTGTATTGTAATTCTCTATGACAGTCTAACCTTCCAGTACGTCAAATACGCGCTAGAAAGGTCAGTCCTGGCGGAGTGAACGTTTCAAGGCACTAAACTACAAAAATAACTTCTTTTTGTGGTGCTGTTTAGCCCCTCGGTGCACTGCGGCGAATATTCGAAGCAGTTATATTGCTTCGTCCAACATTGATAATATGTAGGTAAGCAGAGGAAACTGGACGGCTGTTAGAGTTCTACACAAAACAGCGAAGGTCTACATAAAACAATTAAATAGACTTGCGGACCTCCCGCACTTACTGCATTTACTGCAATTAAAAATAGCCTCGACTGCTTAAATGCCATGTTTGCCTGCGGAGGCCGCGGCGGCTGGACCTAACCATGGCGGTTGCGACGACAGTTTGATAAAGAAATGAAACAAAATTAGCTGTGGTTTAAATCAAGTTTGAAGACTGCAATCTAGATAGAGAATGGAAATAAAACATCAGAAAAGAAATGTGAGTTCTGCAAATGTCGGCACATCATGGCATAGTGGATACCTGCCACTGCAGCTAGGACTTCGAACACTCTGGTTCAGAGACCGAAAATTCTAAAGAAACTGACTCTAAAGCGCATGGAAGCTGCAACAGAAGTTGCGATGAATGTAGAATTTAATGCTACCGCATTCTAGTTTTTAACTGGCTTAAGTATCGCCATAGTCTTTTTCTTTTACAGTGACAGTTGTTACTGGCTTCGTTTCTCGAGATCACGACGTAGTTCCGTCGGCGTCCATAGAGAGAAGGAAGGAAATGGAAAGACGCGGAATAGAGTAAGGATGCAAGAAGCGAGGAGGAGGTTGGTGGAGACCGTGTCCATTGGTTGTCACCCGGCACCTCCCAGTGTGAGATCATTCGTATTTTTATTTTTCTGCTGCTTTGAGCAGTGAAAGTAGGTGGCCTCTATTCATCACCTGTGAGCGCGCACCTTTCTTGCTTTTTCTTTGGTTCGAGTGGTTGGCCTCCGGCGCAAAGTTTCCGCTGTTGCCGTGTGGCGCTAGAAACAACTCCTTGAGTGTTCCTAAATTTCAGTGACTGGCGCTCAGTGCCTCAGACGTCATGTAAGAACCGAATACAGTCAACGTGGAAGCTTAGAGGTGGCCACGAGATCGCAAACAGACGCGCCGAGCCCAGCCCGAATCAGTACGTGCAGCCAATACAGAAACAAAACTACAGAGACGCGAACATTATGCAGTTAGTTCCGCCGAAGCTGGCGCTGACATTCGCGTCACAGACGATAACCAGGCTCTGAATCTTTTGACTTCGCAGGCTGTAAAAAAACGAATTGACCTAATTAAGCAGCATAGATTATTCGACTGATAACTGTGGGGTTTTTAACGCCATGAAGCGCCTTAGGCTATGAGGCGCACCGTAGCGAAGGGCTCTGGAATAACATGGATGGCCTGAGGTTTTTTAGCATGCGCCTACAGCCCATAGTACACGGGGTTTTTCGTACTAGTATTTCTCCTGAATCGAAATACGGGCCCCGCATGGGCTCGCAGCTGGGAGTGTATTTGGCAGTAGCGTGTATGAGACTACTTTCTAGCACTATTCAGACATTCTTACTTGTTTTTCAGCCCCACAACTTTATTTTCTTTTTCACAAGTATCCGTCCAAGCTATCGACATTTTGGCACTGGGCAGCCTAAGGGCACATTTTTTATCTTGGTTTAGGGAAAGAAGAAAATTCATCTCCCCAGACAAGAACTTTTCATAAAATTGGTTTTGTTAATCTTGACTGGTGCAGAAACATATATAAATGAGCACCCATATTTCATACCTTAGTTCAAAACATCCGTTTGGGCAGAGGCATTTGACTTTCGGTCATACATCAACTACTGTTCCTGCCCTTTGAAACATGACTTCCGAGACACGTGAAAAGATCGAATGTCGATTAAAATGCACCTGCAGGGCGTTCCGTCCACTGAGGCAGAGAAAAAGAAAACACTAAACTAACGATAAAGCCGAATACAGAAAAACAGGACAAACACTATCTTAATATCAGTTTTCAACTAAAGTCTGAGCCTACACAGAAAGCAACCCCCACACGTAGCGTTTTGTTTCTCTTTATATTCTTGTTAGTGCTCGTCTAGTTTCCTGCCTCCTGAGCAGTTTTACATTAATTTATAGCACCACCACGACATATATTAAAATAACGTGCGATGTACCTAAACAAAGAAGAACGAGGCAGCCTTTGTCATCGACTAAGTTAATCTTAAACAACAAAGCCGCCTAGAATGAATAATGTGACGGCATGTCACTGTCGGAGATATTGTTTGCTCAATATTCGGTTACTCCAGCGAATCACAGCTGCATACTTTGTTTGGCCTTAAGTCATCAGCCTGACAACGCCAACTGCAGGGTCAAGACTTTTCCCTATGTCTTTCCAATTAGCCCTGTCCTTTGCCAGCTGCGGCCACCGTTTCAACGCAAACTTCTCAATCTCATTCAACCACCTTTCTGCCGCCCCCTGCTACGCTTCCCTTCTTTTGGAATCCATTTAGTTACCCTTAAGGACCAGCGGTTATCTTGCCGTCACATTAAATGCCCTGCCCAAACCCAATTTTTGTAGCGTGAGCTACACTAGGCGAGGATTAGCATTTTCGCGTGGCTCCGGGAGAGCCGTGCTGCGCATGCCCGAGGAGCAGTGACGTCACACGGCGCACAGCTGGCGCGCCGGAGCCGCGGCCGCTGCGCGTGAATCGCCGGTCTGCACATCCTCTGGAAACCACACTACGTGACCAACCACGTGACTGGTCACGTAAGGAACCACGTAAAGAAGGAACCTCGGAAAGATGGCTTCATTGCCGAGAAAAAGCAAATGTAACTCCCAAAACCATTTCACATTGAAGCCGCCTGCTACAAATGAGCGTAGTTACGTCATTTCGATGACGAATTTGTAATGCAGACCTTCGAGGAATAAGAGCGCAACATCAAAAAACCGGAAAAGAGGTCGGTAACCGAAAACTCAAAGGCAACAGATAATTGTATCGGCGGCAAACGTGATCTGACACCAAAAAGTGAAAGTCAACATACCAGCCGCGGTGGCTCGGTGGTTAGCGTGCTCGGCTACTGAGCCAAAGTTCCCGGGCTCGAATCCTTCCGCAGCTGCCGCGTTTCGATGGAGGCGAAACACCAAAAGCGCCCGTGTGGAGAACGATATCAGTACACGCTAAAGGCCCTCAGGTGGTCGCCATTATTCTGGAGCCCTCAACTTTAGCGCTTCTTTCTTCTCTAAATCCCTAACTGAGCCGTTCTTTTATGGCGCGGTTCAGGTGCTCGCCAAGATGTGAGACAGATACTGCGCCATTTTTTTCTTCAAAAACCAATTTCATGTCAATTTCATTTCGACAGATCAGTGGCCACGGCGGCAAGGTGCAAGAGTAGGCCGTCTATAATGAATGTAAAAATCCAGGAGGGCACGACAGTCTTGCTAGGTACCTTGACAAAAGAGAGATTTAAGGAATCTTCTTGCTAGGCGCATAATACTTTACAAGTACTTCTGTATCTAAAACGGCGTTAAAAAAATTACAGAACGAGATACTCTGCCATGAGAAGCGTGCTTTTGGTGTGGACGTAAATATCTGGCTGGAACAGACGCAACAGCTCCAGGTTTCGTGTGTACGTGTTTTGTTTTCGCCATATACTTGTGTTTTCGAGCATGTTTGTGTTCTCTGATGAACCAATTCACTTAGTGTAAAGCACGTTTTAAACAACTTCTTTTGCTTTGATCTCACGAGCGCTGCCCACTACGCACCGTTCGTTAACCTTTATGATGGGGAAATTAACAAAGTGGTCATTGCGAAGAGCTACAACTTTAGAAGCAAGCCTCGTGAACAGGTTCTGCCAAAAACAGAGAGCCGCAATACCACGACGAGCTCGGCTTTTTTCCGCGTACGGAAGTTGCGCCTCACAGAACTGGCAAAGAGAGACGGCTAGACGTCTCCTCGTTTGTTACACTGATTACAGGAAGGATAGAGTACACAGGACCGATACGCTGTACACAAGATAGCGTTTAAGCTTCGCATTTGGATGCAGGCACTTGGAAATGTCTAGGGTTTTATGTGTAAAGATAAATGATATGTCTTTTTATTAGCCACGCTGAAGGAACGGAAGCACAAATGAAATAGAAAACCTGATAGTGCGGGTCACTTGAGAACAAAACAACTTCAATTGTTAAAAAATTCGTCCTCGTTTTTCAAGCTGAACATGTTACGGAACAGAAAAAGCAGGCTCTTGTTGTTGCTTTGAGGAACTGAAACAACAACTTTAAAGTTCCAAATCTGCCTTTGGTCATCCGCCACTGCTTGTTTCAAAAACCAATGTGAGTTTGCAGATAAAAATTTAAATAACGAACCAAAAAGCAATACAAGGAAAATCGTCGTGCAGCAAAAATGGACATAGGAGAGAAGCACAGACAAGCTTGTCTGAGTGTCTTTCTTAAGTCCCATTTATTATGTGCAGAAATTTTACTTCAATAATCGTTTACGAACAGACTAAAACGTCTGCCTGACAGAAAAGCAGTATAGTAAATTTTTACACCCCAGGCTCTAGCAGCATCTTCCAAGAGCACAGCTAGCTGCGATCACTGAATTTCATCAGCTGTCTAAGTGTGAACATGTCCATGACTTTTCTACGTTCTCTGTCGCCTCTTTCACTATCCTTCTACCTCTCCCAAGAGTAAGGAAGTCAATCGGATATCGCACGTGGTATATCTCCCTGCATCTCCTCTCTCGCTTCTCTGATCTCTAAAGGGCAAGTGGAAGCTTCTCACTCGTGTGCACGTTGAGAGTAATCGGGTCGAGATAGTTGGCGCCAACTCATGTTAGTTGAAACATAGCAAGGCTATACATGGCACAAATAAGTGATAAGGACGAAGAGTCATGCAGTTCCTCCTGTCATTCTTTTATCCTGTCGATAAAAGAACGTCAACAGATATATACAGGGTGTTTCACCCAAGACGACACAATTTTTAAAGATAGGTTTTTTCAGTTACAAGCGCGCTTTCTTCGGCATAGCATTGTCAGCGCTATAGTGCCCCAGAATTCAGCTAAGACGAGCTGACTAGCAGGCTGCTTAACTAATATTGAATAGCTAACTTTTAACTATTACTGTTAGTCACCTTAAATAATGGAAGGCGTGTAGCCCATCGTAATTAATATTCATGTTAGTTTTTAGAATTGCGAGAACGGGGCTACGTTTGGCGCTGTTGCCTAGCAAATTTTGGGCTATTTCGACGAGTTACATACATTATAGCGTTGCTTTGCCTGCAAGCTCCTCGAAAGCGCATATATTTTGCGGCAATGTAGCAAAAATTTGGTGAGCCACTGCTTAGAGTTAACCATGTTTTCGAAATTCTAAAAACTGATATGGATATTAATTACGGCAAGCTGCACGCTCTAAGTAATAAAGGAGTCTAAAAGGAATAGTTATAAATTTAACTACTCATTATTATTTAACCAGCCTGATAGTCAGCATATCTTATTAGTGTTATGATGTAGTACTCCCCTGCAAATGCTGTGCTGAAAAAAAAGCTTTCTTCTATCTTAAAAGGCCTATTTTTAAAAATTGTGTAAAGTCTTAGGTGAAGCACCCTGTATAAATAACATCGGTATCGATATGCCAATCTGCCCCAGTAACGTTGTACTCTTTTCGTCACGTTGCAGCCACCATACCGCCGATGACGTTGCATCCCGAAGAGAGCACGGCCTTTCCTCGGAGCGTGACACTCGTGGTGCCCATCATATGCGCCTTCGTCGTTGTGCTGGTCATCGGCGCCGTCGTCTACATGATGTGCAACCGGCGAACCAGGACGCACGATTACAGCGCCACCGCTCAAGTTTCCGGTGAGCCCAAAAACTTGTGCAAGAATTTCTGACATGTGGCTACCCTGCGAGATCACAAGCAACTGACTTTGTTTCATTCTGCACAGATTGTTGTGTCTTTAATTGTACGTTAGTTACGTCTAAGCTTCCATTACCACCGCGGTAAGGAGAAGTGAATATTTACTTCAGGAGGCGTTGAGCCCACCCACCTTATAAATACGCTTTGCTGCCCAATGTTTTACTGTTTCTTTTTTTAGTTTTGTATCCTGTTGAAATATAAATGCGCTTGATAACACCTTCATACCTCAGACACAACGAGACACTTCTTTTGTGAATGTGCGTTTAAGAAGAATTTAGTGAACCAACAACAGATAGTAGGAGAAAATATAAGCTCATATCTTTTAAATCCAAATTTTTGCGCGTTTCGTTATATTTATGATGGGATACAGAGGTTCAAAGTTATGACAAATATAAATTTCTTGATCATACTGGTTTGTAGAGAATATAAAATCTGCACTGCGCTTCTGTCATCTCTGAAAAAAGACAACGTTCGGGTGCTAGAATTTGTGAGAGAAATGCAAAGGGAAGAGACTGTGTAAGTGCATAGATATGAACTCGGCTCTGCTAAACGGCCGGAAGTCACATGACCTTTAGCGGTATTTGTGAGGTGCTATGTTCTTTGAATCAAAAGAAGCTGCGAAGCACACGGACAGTAGCGATTTCACGCTAAAGGCCCTGTGATGCTCGTATTAGCCTCTATATTCGCATAGTCCTCCGTACAATATACGAGGATACGGTAAACTAGGCTGTTAATGTTGTACGCCAGAGTGAGCAGAGCGGTAGCAATTTGGAACACGTGTCGTGAATTCATTTATGTATTTTTGACCCCAAGAACGCCGTTGCTTCCTGTCAACTTCAGCAACGATCTTTACGAGCTGTATTTGCGAGGATTTTTTTGCACTTTATTCTATTGCCCTCCTGCTTTTCGTTCACTGAAGCATGCGAAGTAATAGCTACTGCTAACAAGCAATTTGTGCCGCGCTCTTTGTTATTAAGCACAGAATATTCCAACGCCACAAAAAATGAAATTAAATGGGAAACAAGCCGTTTCTTCGGAAAGGCCGAGGTCATGTTCAGTATAGCTGTAGTTTTGTATTAGCGATGACATAATTTTAGCTCCCATTCTCAGCCAACACAGACAAACCGCTTGACAAATTGCAGCGAACTTATTCGAAACCTTCCCAAAATTCAAAACAGAATGGTAGTTAGTAGAAAAAAAACTTACCACACAAATGACGTGAGCGGGATACGAAGGTGTATTGGCGCGAAATAAGCACCTTGGTTTTCCGACCACTTAGATGACTCGGCCACCACCGCAGACTGTCTCCATTACTTTCCTAACTGCCAGCCTCATGCGGTGTGCGCTCTTTCACCTGTTCGTTTCATTCTTACAAATTCTTGGCGCCGGTAACGATGCCTCTGAGGCCTTTCAATTGAGCCGATTGAGTCAATAGAAGGATGAGGTCAACTATATTGCCAACGGCAGCTTATGCAGCCTCGCATAAAGGAGAGAAAACGGCCAAGGCAGCCAAATGTACTGCCAAGGCCGATGACAAGTGGCTGAGCGCTATGGCGCGTCGAAGAGCGGATGCAGCGTGGGACACTCAGAGCAGTGCCCTCCAGGAAAAGCAGAAGCGGCAGGGCACGGCGAACGTGAAGCGTCAAAAGCTGTGAATGATTCTCAAGCCACAGGAGAACCAGGGAGACTATTCGCGCTGCATAGGTCAAAAATAGAAGTGGGCGAAGCAAGTGCACGTTCAGCCGCCGGTCAGCATGACCTACGAGCCGTCTTAGATAAGCTAAGCATTTCTTGTACTCCATTGCAGGCCTACATCTTCTCTAAACCGCCAAATAGACTGCAAATTTTTTTATTGTATTCCGTTGAATCCTTCAATAACACTGACGGACAAATCATAGAAGTAGCGGGGAGAGCTGCAACTTGCGCCAGGTTATCAAAAAGCGCGATGATCGATAACAATTAAAAGAAACCGGAATACAGTACTTGCACTCTCCCAACGCTGTAGACCACTTCGACATCACTCCGCAACAAGGGGGCACCACGCAAAACATGATGCCACTGACAACACTCTTGAAGGAAACAAAGCCAGTTCTGTGCTGGTTCAAGCTTTAACGACACGATTAACAGATTCCCCTAAAGCATAGAGATTTTCAAACACACGCTGGACGCACACAGAGTCGAACTGAAGATGCTTCTTAGGCGTGTCTAAGGCCGCACTAAATGCAAGGCACTCGAGTATATGGTCCTTGTTGAACCCTGTATTGTTACTGATTAAATGTTTGCTGAGTAAGCAGTCTTTGTTGCCCACAACCATTCATAGAAGGATGAACGCGGAAGCGCTAAAGCTTGCCTAAGAATGTCACAAGTAGGAAACTCAAGAGGTGTTTGACTAGTTGGTTAATTTTTCTTTAGTCTGCAAATTTGCCTCACCTAGACGGTTCAGCTAGCGCTCGTGCCGTGTTCTTATCAATGTTGTCTATTTCCCACAGATCTTCATTTGACTTTTCAAAAAAGAAAAACAAAACTCGACTTCACAGGTTGTTTCAAAATCATCAAAGTCATTACATAATGTATTTGAAGGTATTTTGTATTAATAATAACAATTGGTTTTTGGGGTAAGGAAATGGCGCTGTATCTGTCTCATATATCGTTGGACACCTGAACCGCGCTGTAAGGGAACGGATAAAGGAGGGAGTGACAGAAGAAAGAGGTGCCGTAGTGGAGGGCTCCGGAATAATTTCGACCACCTGGGGATCTTTAACGTGCACTGGCATCGCACAGCACACGGGCGCCTTAGCGTTTTTGCCTCCATAAAAACGCAGCCACTGCGGTCGGTTTCGAACCCGGGAACTCCGGATCAGAAGTTCCCGGGTTCCAACCCGACCGCGGCGGCTGCATTTTTGTGGGTATTTTCTACGCGAAGCTATTTTTCGCGACCTCTTTTTACAGGAGTACTGTCCTTTACTTCTTCAGCGAAGCTCCTGAAAAAGTGGGTCCACTCCATCATGCGCTGCCTACGGTTTCATAAAACGGCCTGGTGTCGTTGAAGCTGGTTCTGGTATTAACTAATCAGCGGTAAAATTGTAAACGACTTCAGCCTCTGACTGGAGAAATTCAAGCACAATCATTGTCACGTAATCGTCCTTGCACCGCTCAATGTGTTAGTAAAAAGTTTGCTTCAGGCAACGAGCGGCCAACACACTAAAGCAAACCATCGTTCCATGCAGAGCGCGCCTGCGGCGGTGACCTCAAGGGCGACTCTATCTCGATGACGTCGGTGGGCAAGAAGGTGTACGAAGCACCTCGCGGGGACCCGCTCTACTTCCCCTCGCCCTACGCCACCACGCACATCTCGGTGTACTCTGGTGACGCGGACTCGCCGTCGGGCGGGGCGCACCGAGGCCACCCGAACGCCGCCATGGGCGGCGGAGGTGGCGGCGGAGCCGTCGTGGGCGACGGTGGGCCGCTTTCTGGTCGTCCCGAACACACCTACGACGTGCCCTTCCCGCCGAAACAGGCACGTTTCTTCCCACGATTCATTTCACTCATGGGAATATAAAGTTCGGAAGGTCCTTATTTATTTTCACGCTCCTTTAACGGGAATAAAATACATAGCGGTCATCGATCTGGTCCAGGATCTTGAAGTAGTTAAGTGTGTATTTTAACTCAATTTAAAAATAAAGTTAGCTCTCACTTTGACCCATTTTCTAAAGCTGAGCCTCCAAGAGAACGCACCGATCTCTGTAACAGCTCATTTCTTCACATTGTGATTCACAAGCATGATGCCTGGTAAAATTGATTGTCAAAACAATAGATCAAAATGTTTATGTTAAAGCCTCTACAGATAAGTCCTGCTCACAATTGGCCAGTAACACGACCCTAATGTGCTTAATTTTATTAGTTCCTCGCGCAGTTTGCACTAATAGATGACAAATAATTTTTCTTAATTTTCTTGTTTTCTTTTCTTTGCTTCTGGTTATCTTCTTTGGTGCAGGGCTTGTTTAAATGTAGTCGTAATTTTTTTCCTTTGTATCTATTGAGCATTTTTTGTTTTCTTGTGTTAAGTTTGTAATTCATTGAGGTGTGCTGTTTATATGCGCATTTATACTTCATTCTCTGTCCCTCCTGCCACTTGTCTATTTGTTATGTAGGCCTTTGGAATAAATCAAAAAAGAAGAAAACTTGCCACAAAAATAAAACGTTCCGCAGTTGCGATCACAATAGAATTGAGTAACTAACATGCAGCTTCGATGTCCTCTCCTTTGCTCACAGAGGTCTAAAATGAGCGGCAATCATTAAGAGAGTGATGTCCGAAAGTTGCAGCATGTAACGAAAAAGTAATATACAAGTTTCTAAAGCATTGATATGTCTGCAAAAATAATGAACGAAAGTTCCAACTACGCGCAAAGCAACACGCGCAAGATAAAAAAGCGCGATCATCTAGTTTTCTAAGTTTAATTTTGGTGCTGGGAATATTTAACGCTTTTCTGCTATCGACAGTGTTTATTCTCATTCAGTTTGAATTCGGTGCTTTGTAGCAAGAACAAGCTCGAACAGGATCACCCAAGAAATTTTTTTTTTGAAGATATGATGGCTGGTGTTGTCTAATATCTTTTACCTCGTCTGTCTATTTTGAAGTTGATTGTTCGAAATCGTAAAGCATGTACATAAAAAATATTATATTTTGGCACTCATTTCTTTCGACATGTCGCGTAACTTCTGACTTTATTTGATATGTTAAACTTCTGTGCAAAATCCTCAGTAACTTGATGCTTAATACAATACACACTATATATTTGGCCACGTCTGCTTACTGGCACTAAATTAAATGTTGCTATTTCAAACAAACTTTCTGAAACAATTCCTCTGGCAAGGTAAAAAAGGATATATGTGTAACCCTCTTTCTTTTTTTTTGTGAGAAAGATCCAGCACTGTTTCTTCATGCCAAGAATTGCAGAAACAAAAGTGCTTCGCATCTTTTTCTTCATCTTTTTTAAGCAGAATTCTTCGTTTTTTTACGGGTGAGACTGTAATTGGAATCATAATGAAAGCATCTAATGCTTCACACGCATGTATACGATGTCTGGTCAGTAACCTTTGGCCACTGACCTTTTGCCTTTTTTTATTGAATGACTTAATTGAAAAATGTTTCGTTTTATCAAAATTTCTCTATGCCCTCTTTCCTGGGAGAACGTCACTTCTCCATATCGCTCCCATTAGTGGCGATGCACTTGCGATAGGGTTCCGCTATTCTCTGCTTGTCGCCGTGGAACAATGATGGCGGATGTATCCTCGGCGCCACTTCCAATGTGTGGCTTTTTATGCCTAGCTCTTTCCTTCTTGCAGAAATACAATAAGATCAGGAACATCAGGCATTGTAGTGCATGAATCTTTTTCATAAAGGAACTTGCTATTCGGCAGCGTAGGTTCATGCGCATTCGCTTCTTAGGCCGGTCATTATCAGGACTGGAGCAAAATTAGCAGAAAAGTTCAGTTGATTTCACTTTCCGCTGGCCGACTGGTGCCTGCTGGTTCGTGCCTGTTTTAGCAGGCCTGAGAGGAAGCAGAACCATTATCTACCTTATACCATTTGGCCATAGTGGTTTTATCTGCGTAACGAAAGGATTCAAGCCTACGCTAGCAAAACGAGGACATTTTCAAAAAAATCAAACGCGTAAAGCATTCATTACCCCGCACGGCACAGCCTGAAGAGTTCCGCCTAATATTTGTTCGCGGACATTGCCATCTGTTCGTTTCACTTAGAGATCACACGCGACGAGATCATTGCCAAGTGCTCACGAGACCGAAGAAAACAGACGGCTTGACGTGGAGGCAGAATCTTGCAGCCCAGGCGCCAAGCAAATAGCCTCGACGGTACTGAAACTTAAACGTAAAAAGCATTCGCTTCGAGTCGAAATGAGCATGCAGCAATCCAACGCGACTCAGGCAGCGAACCCAATCGAGACCTGTTTAATTACGTTCTCGAAACCCGCCGGCTATCGGTGGCGGACGGACGGAAAGTTGCGAGGCTCGCGAGAAAAGTTCTTTCTCGGTTGCCACGGTTTATTGCGAACGCACGGCTCATCATCATTGATTCCTGGGGCCCTCTGCGCTATGCTGCTTGGCTCAAAGACTGAGTCATTTTCCGCGCTAATGATTCGCAGCCGGTATTTCATTAGGCGAGAACAGAGGTCCGCCGGCTAGAATCATCTGTACTTTTCACATCCCCGTTGAAGCAATCACTCTGGTGAGAGTCGTAAGAGAGCTGTTCCGCGTACTTCCTTCGACTGCGAAGAATAGAAGCATACACGGCTGAAATGGGGGCGCTGCACGCGCTGAAATTTGTCCGCCAAAGTTTAAGCGTGTTCGCGACTGCCTTCTTGGCAAAAGTAATGCCTTACACATCACCCAGCTAAGAATAAACCCGCAACTTAAATCACCGTGATTAAGCACAAGTATTTTTCTTTTGTATATGGGGACTAAGCAACACCTTCAGCAGATGGTGATGTTGATGCGTTCGCGCTGGTTTGGAGACGCCAGTAATTTTGAACAGGCACGACGTTGTGATTATAACCACTCGGTTTGTCTGAATGCTGAACTGGAAGTGCTTTAAATTTTGCCCTAGAGCCTTTGCGCGCGTCTCGTCGAATTCATATTCGGGTATGTTATCTCATAAGTTGGAGCCGCAGGCGCCACGGTAATTCGAACTAAGGAACACATGATACTGCTCACATTCGTTATTCTACTTAGAATGAATGAAACTGGAATGTTAATACAGAGAATATCTCAGAAGATGTCTTTGCTTTTACCTCAAACCAAACATGTATAATGGTGAATTAGGCTCTGTATATTTCACAAAATAATTTTGCAGGAGGAAAATCTCACTGCGGCCATTTTATTATTTGTTGTCTTACCGCCTTCACATTATTTTTGGGATTCTTGGCCTTCTCAGGAAAAACAAGCCTTTCCTGCAGCATTTTTTACGAAGCGATTTCCAATAGTGTTTTTTTTTTTTCGAGACAACTGCTGCAGCGCTTCAAGAACGAAAAGCGTTGCTACCCACTTTTCTGAGGCTTAACGCAGAAAATTCAAGATGATCGCATTCATAGGGAAGGATCTGTTATTGTTATTGGGAACTAGGAGCTAGAAATGCTCTTCCTTTGCTCGCATTATTATGTAAGAAGACGCGGTTGTTGCTTTATAATGCCAGTGGTCACTGCTTATCACAGAAGTGGTCAAAACAACCCAAGATTTGACAAATTAAGAGGGGGCAAGAAAATGAAAATCGCAGTACACAAAATAGCTTAGTTGTAATACCAGCGCAAGAAGCAATTAATAATCAGAAATGACGTCCGAGCCTTATTTGTAAACGTAACGGTGGAGAATATCCAATCATGAAAAAATAATCGGAACCATATAAGCACACAGAACCTTCACTATCAGATATGCATATTTAGAGGGAATACAGCAGTTTCATAGTGCGAAAGGAGTTGTATATGTTTCCGTTAACAAAACAAATTCCAATTCAGTGTCATATTAACCACAAAGGGTGTGGGAATGCAGGTAGCTTAGTAGAATAGAGACGCTGGTTACGTGCGTTACGAGCGTGGCACTACAATAACAGGTAAATACGACGACGAAAACTATTACTCGGCTAATTTGACTCAGGAGCACGGACTGTTAAGCGAGTTGGGGCATTGCAAACACGTACAAGCGCACAAAAACACAAAAACACGAAGAAAGAGACTTAGACAACACGAGCGCTTAGTTCCAACTGAAAACCTTACTGACAGATACACACACCAAATCGACCTTGCTGCATGACGTCATCTGACTGCGCTACCGTCCTCAATTGGCCACACTCAGAAAATTAATTTCTTTGGCTGTCAGTGCAACAGATGGTGCGCTGACGCATGACACACCCGCTTTCCTAATCAGATCTGCTTGTATTATTTTTCTTACATCCTGGCATTTATGCTTGGCTACTATCTCGCACGCACTGAAGAACGGTTTACATGGCTTTTTGTTCTTTTAAGCGCAGTCAAAGCAATGTACAGATAGATTTCCGTCCCTGCAATTGCCTACTTTCCTCCTGTGCACAAGTAGTTTTTCTTTTACGCATCGGCCAGTTTAACCGATGTACCTAGAGCCACACGAAAAGGGAATTTCGTATACCACCCCAGAAGCACATGCCACAAAAGGATCACGGTGCTTGATAGTGATTTAATTTGACTAAGCTGAGTTTCAGTGTGAACATTCATAAGGTAACACAGAGCATATCTTTACCACGTATTCTCTGGTCAGTAACTTTTTATGCCAGATGCAAAACATGCATCTAATCGCACTTGTGGGTCATCGACCATACGTCACGTGGGCTTGCGGAAAGGAGT
Organism: Amblyomma americanum; assembly: GCF_052857255.1. Lineage (NCBI taxonomy): Eukaryota > Metazoa > Arthropoda > Arachnida > Ixodida > Ixodidae > Amblyomma > Amblyomma americanum. The sequence continues at coordinate 163,565,707 of NC_135500.1, read as the reverse complement.
TGCGTGTCGCTTGATCCGAGAGTCAGAAGTGCGATTTACCCTAACGAGTGGGTACAAAGTTAGGGACAAGAGCTGTACTATAAGACTGAACCATCGCTAAACTCTCCCCTCCCCATCTTGTCTTCACAGTTTCCTGCCCAGATGTCACGAGAGTTTGACGGCGGTGACCCACATTACACGTCCATCTTCAGGACGAACCCGAGCGGTGGCGGTACGTGTTTTATTTTTCTGCTTTCAACAGGCTTCTGGCATCCTTCCTGAACACCACGCTCTTTCTATTATTTCACCACCCTATGTCTCCCTGGCCTGCACGTGCACGTTATTCTTAGCGGCTAAGCAAATACGACGCCTTGTACCTCTACCGGTGTGTGTATCACAGTTTCCAAGAGTCCATCCTTCAGCGCCACATTCGTGTTTGACCCTTATATTGTATGGGCATTCCAGTGATATATTAGAAACATGTAGCTATCAGAGTTTTCTCAATTTCTTTTCAGTTCCTCAGTTTTTTTTCATTAAGAGATGTTACATACATAGAGAACTATAACTGGCAAAGAGTCCAAAGCTTAGCAAAGGGTGCTTGATGTTATCTTCAACGTAAATAAAACCTCCTGACAAAATAATACTTCAGAATGCGTTTTCATTGAATTAAAACATTCCCTGCGATTAAGATAATTAACATCATCGGGTAAGGAACATTATCATCAACCTGAAGATGCTTTAATGTAGTTTCGCTTTCATCAGCAGACTAACAAAACCCACTGCGTCTAACTACTTCAAAATTTAGGCTTCGGCATTGGCAGGAAGAACAACGGCCAAAAGCGCATGTACCACCGATATTTACCTGTGCTTAACTTCAACGAAGAACTGCAGGGAGGCAAAGCCATCGGCTGGTGAAGTTCGCCCAAAAAGTTCACGTTGTACAAGGAAACGGGCTGCTTGCACACGGACGCGTACATCTGCACGCACGTGTTAGCCACCAATCCTTGGGAATACGGATCTATTCTTTAGTCATGGGGATCTAGGGTTTTTACTGCTTTTATGATTTGTATAGCTAGAATGTTTTCAGGCGAACACATAGCCTAGTCGTTTCAAATCCTTTGTAAGCAACATGCCGCAGCGGTGGCCAAGTGGTTGAGAATCCGCCTCGCATGCAGGAGGTGCGGGGCTCGATCCCCGGTGCCATCGGGTACAGTGAGTACGGGTGATACAATGAGTACAAGCTTTCCCCTGGCCTCGTGCTCAGCTTCTTTAGTGAGAAATGCTTGGGAAATGGGTCTTTGAACCCACCTTGAGAAATGGAAAATACCTTGTGCCATGGCGCTCTTTAGCCGTAGTTGCCCTTGCGCCATAAAAATTCATAATCATCATCATTATCCTTTTAAGCAACAATAGCAGTTTCAGCAAAGAAGCTCAGCATGTCGTAAATTGGATGTTGCTGAAGGAAATGGCGCAGTATCTGTCTCACATCTGGGCGGAAACATGAACCCCGCCGTTAGGAAAGGGAAGAGAAGGAAAAAGGTGCCGTAGTGGAGGGCTCCGGAATAATTTCGACTGCCTGAGAATCTTTAACGTGCACTGGCATCGGGCAGCACACGGGCGCCTTTGCGTTTCGCCTTCATCAAAACACGGCCGCCGCGGTCGGGTTCGGACCCGGGCACTTCGGATCAGTATTCGAGCGCCAAAACCACTGAGCCACCATGGTTTGCAAGCCTAAATTTAGTGCCCAGTGTGTCTACAGCCATTTGTGAGCAGCAAAATTGAAAATTATAGGAGCTCTGAAAAAAACGACTTATGTATAAATAAAACTGACCCTATTGTCATGTGCACCTGCTTTTATAACCATACACACTTTGTGCGCTGGATCTTGATTCATGATTAATTGCTGCGGTGAATTAGTCGCTATGGCGTTCTACTACAAAGCACTTCGTTAGAGGCTCAATACATGGTTTCAGCAGCTCGCTTCCAATACTGTGCTCTCGAAAAACAGCCGATTTTTTCGGCTTTTAACATTGCTATTTGTTAAAAAACTTAGTAGCCAAAATAATTTGGAACTTCAACTACGAGGAACTCAAAGCCAACAGTCGAGCCTTTGAACTCTACAAGTAACACAATAACGTGGAATGCGGGACAGAATAGCCAGATTTTTAATTTCCGTGCCGCTGATAATTTTCAGGCATGATGTATCCTTGCGTCTTTGAAATGTAACCGTATTCGGTATTATATCTCGGGGGAGGAAAAAGTTGTTGTTCGCATCTTAACGAGCTAGCCTGTTTTTAGTTTACGAAAAATGTATCCTTAAAAGTATGTCAGTAATGTTTTCGCTTTCACAACATGAACAACCTCAGGAAAACTGTCCTTAAGAAATAAAGGAGAGAAACTGGTGTTTTATGACCTTTTTTTTAACTATATCACAACTTGAAAATAAAATTTGGCTTAACTTCGATCACTGGTATTTAAAAACTTTTATTTTTGTCATAAGAACTTAACATTTGAGCCTAGTTAGCGCCGTTTCTATATATCCTTAAAAGTATATTTTTTGCTGCAGGCTGTGTGCAACTTTGCGCACATATTCTGAGAAAATTGACTTAAAAATATTGAGCAGGTGTAATTTTTATTTGGCGGGCTTTTTTTGCAATTAACAGTTCTAGGTGCATAGGTGGGGACCTCCTTCTTTAATTCGATTCTGATCAATGATTAGTGCTGGCAGTTTTCGTCGCTTATTTTTCTGTTTTTACACTGTTGGCTGGATTTTTTCATGCTCGGAAACTCGCGAACATAAGCTGAGAAGCAAAGATAAGCGGCATAGGCCGCAGTAAAACTAAGTTGTTGTGAATAATGAAGGCTAGAAATTTTTAATCGAAGGTCACCTCATGCATCGTCGCTAATCACTGAGTCAATTTTATTTTGCCAGCGTATTACGGTTCGCAAGGCTAGGTTTACATCTTTTTTACTTCTAGCTTTGGTGCGTTTTCGAGGCAGTATTAAAAAAAACACATAAACAGGACAGAAAGGACAAAAACAAACTGTGACGAGCCTGTTTCCAACTTTTGTACACGTTTGGAAAGAGTTTTGGGGCAATGCTGACAATACCTCGCGTACCCCTTGCACGAGAATGAGTGAAAAACTTTATTGAGCTCCAGATTCGCTGGTCTTCTGCGGTCTTCAGTTGGCTCCGTCCATCTTCTTGCAGAACAGTCGGTTGCCCTTAGTCCAGGGCTCCGCTGAATGCTGCTGCCAGTTGTGCTCGCCAAATCAGACCTTCTTGGTCGGCCCGGCGATCGCTGGAGAGCACTCCCTCCCATTGCTCCGCACTCGGGTTTAATATAACGGGCACCACGTCTATCTTCTGGCATGCCCACGTTATGTGATACAGCGTGGGTGTTTCGTGGCACCAGGGGGATATGCCAATCTATTGTTCGGGATACATTTTGCTGAGTACGTTTAGGTTCAGGTACGAGCCCGTTTGTAGCGGCCTCCACGCGACAGAGTCCTCTAAGGGAGTTGTGCGGTGGTGGATACCGCTTTCTGCAGCCCTTGTAGTAATTTAGTATCGCCGGATAGTCTTAGGGTAGAGGTTCGGTCCCCTCGAGGTCGCCTACGTTGGATGATCGGTAATAAGTGTACCCTCGAGCTATCCTGTCCGCCTCTTGGTTCCCTGCCACTCCCGTGTGTCCCGGCGTCCATACTATCGTATGCCTAATTGGTACTTCGTTTGGTGGTTGTTGTGTTATGTGGTCTCCGGGGCGGAGTATGCGGAGCGCTCCGTGCCCTATTCTGCCGCGTAGGCAGTTCCGGCACGCCGTTTGTGAGTCTGTAAGGATTGTTAGAGACCGTTTAGACCGATAGCCCTCCGCTGCCGCTGGAGTGACGGCCGCTTCTTCAGCCTCGACTATCGTACAGTCTCGTAGTGATGCGCTGGTGATCTCGCGTAGATTCGAATCAATCACTGTTGCTAACGCGTTGCTGTTGCTCTGCCTCGCTGCTCCGGCGTATGTGGCTGCGTCCACGTATACTGTCGTTTCTTGGGGTGTTAGTGTATTTTGTAGGTATTCAACCCTCGCCTCTCTGCATGTTTCGCGTAGGTTGGGACCCATGTTCCTGGGTATGGGTGCTACTTTTAGTGTGTTGCGGTACTCGTCCGAAATTTTTTCGGTCCTCTGTATCTCTTGAAGTTGCTCGGCGCAGCCTAGTTTCTTCAGGAGCTCCCTGCCAGATGGGGTCTGCTGTAGTCTGCGCAGTTGGGAGACTAGTTGCGCCTCTATCAATTTCTCGAAGGAGTTGTGTAGTCCTAAGGCTTGGAGCTTTTCGGTTGAGGTGCTGTGGGGAAGGTGGAGTGCGGTTTTGTAGCCCTTGCGTAGAATCGCGCCCACCTGTTGTACCCCACTCTTGATGGGATTGTAATGGGGAAGGCTGTATGCCACTCGGCAGACCACCGGGCTTCTGACCAGCTTGAGTGTGTCCTCCTCTCGCATGCCGTGGCGTCTGTGTGAGATGCACGTGGTCATGCGGGCCACTTGCAGGGTGGATGCCTTGAGTAGGGCGAGAGTGCGGGGGCAGCGTTGGTTTGACTGTATCCTCATCCCCAGGATTCTGATGAGCGTCTTTTCTGGTATCGGATTCCCCTCGAGGTAGACGGCGAGCTTTAACTCGTCGCTGGTGGGGACTCTGCGGTTTTGCTTTCCTCTCTAAACTCTCAGGAGCTCGTACTTTTCAAGCGAAACACTTTTCTACCAGCCATGTCGAAATTTGGAAGACATGTTGCTCATTAGTTTAGTAGCATTGTAGAAAGAAAATTCAGAAGTTTTTTGACTACCTGTTACTTTTTGCAACGCGTGCCCTCTAACAACGGAATAGACGCAGAATCACCTCTGGTTAAAGGTTTTCTGCAAGATCACGTGATGTCAGTTCAGTTTCGCGTTTAACAATGTTGCCGTACCCGAAGGCAAGCACGTGAAGAATTTAATAATGAAGAATAGTTTACGACTTCCTCGAAAGGTAAAATAAAAAATAAAGAGCATTTCAATTTACAAATCTTTCAATTTAGAAGAAAGCAACCTTCCCGACCTCTTAGCGAATCCCTTCACAATGTGTCTTCCCTGCAGTCAAACAGCCCGCAATCAATGGCAAGTGACAGCCCTCGAACCTAGCAAAAAAAAATTGATGATGGCCTAGCTCTGTTAGGCCAGGATATACGTAGCGTAAGCGCGGCGACATCTGGTTCGGAATAGTTAATATATTAAAGGCGCGCATTCACTACATGCGCCTTTAATCACGGTTAAACCTTGAGCCGTCATGGCGGAGCGGCAGCATCTCCGGTTGGTCACGTGACCAGTCACGTGGTTGGTCACGTGGTGCGGTTTACAGAGGATGCTCAGACCGGCGAGGTGCGCGCGGCGGCGGCTCCGGCGCGCCAGCTGTGTGCCGTGTGACGTCACTGCTCCTCGCGCATGCGCAGCATGGCTCTCCTGTAGACAGGCGAAACTGATCAGCCTCGCCCAGTGTAGCTTACGCTTCAAAATCTGCTTTCGTTGGCGACATGCACGCAGATGCAAATCATGGACAACAGTGGCTGTATCAAGCATGTTCAAAATTTACACCTGATTTTGCTTTACCCAGATATTCAGCCAAACTAAACTGGTTCGGCAACTTAGTATACGCGAATATTATATGCCGGAAATTATGCTTCGCTTTGCAATCGTTTTCCACGTCTAGAGAAGCTGCTTTCGGATTTCGGATTGCGTTGCCGGGACGAAACGAAGTGGACAGAGCTGTAAAACTCAGACTAATCTGCACGCAACGCGATGAAAATTGTGCTTACAAGTTAGATTTGGGTAATAATGTAAGCTCCAACGGACGCTTAGGTGTTAGTGAGAAATCTAGGAAGTGCCCCCTCGACGAACTTCGTGCCTTAACTTCTTAGTCACAAGCCCAAAACCATTATTATCATTATCATTAGGCGAGGAACGAGAGTCCACAAATTTTAATCACAGAAGTTCGCAGTGGCAAGGACTAGACTCAGACTATTTTATGCGGATGTGCCGCATTTCAAAGCATATTGGTAATTCGTGGTTTTCACCATCCTTGGAAGGAAAGACAAAAGCAGTATAGTGTTTTTTTATCATTTCTGTTAGGAAATCTTGTCTGATAGATGCGCGAAATAATAAATGCGCATTAATTTCGTGATTTCTTCGCAGCTGATGGTGAGGGGCATTGGGACGAGCTTCTCCTTGAAAGAGCGTCTTACAATGCGACGGAAGCACGGTACGACCGGCTGCCGAGGCAGCACTTCAGCCTGTATGGGCAAAAAACGGACCAGAAACCTACCGAAAGGTAATGTGCCCAAACTGCACTGCTCATGATGCAGGAAACGCGTAATCACGTTCATAACAGACCTACATACACGCTATTGAAGAGATATTAACTTGTTCGGGGGCCGAGAGAATTTACTTTCCGACCAATTTCTCTATGCTGAAAGGAATCAAGGCTATTATTGGTCGAACCGTCTCGCTGCTACGACTGAGACACGGCAGACGCCGTAATATGTTCCCCGTCTTAAGTTTCAGTAAAGAACGACGCTCACAAAATATATTCTATGAGGTAGTGAAGTTATCATGAGAGGTATATGACAGCAGAGAGGCACAGTCGTGCTGTCGCCGCTAAAACGATAGTGAACTGAGCGGTGTTAAAATGTATGGTACCTCAAGATGGCTACTGAGGACATTCAAAGACATTCGCGCAACACGACTAGTGTCTAAGCAAGTAAATGACATTGGTGTGTCACTTGTGAAGTTCCTTTCCGTGCGTACTTTGTTTAGTTGTCAAACTCTGTTCAGTTATCAGAATTATCTGCCATCTTGCGTGCCTTGTCCTGTCCTGCTTCGTCCCTGTTTGCTTGCAGTGCTGAAATATCCATGCTACTTCTTAACAGTTTTTATTTTCACCGAACACCGTTTCAGAATGAAACTCGCTACACAATAATGCGCAGTTCTTTTCAACTTCGTGAGTGATGTGCTGTATTTTTCTTTTCACTGTTGTCGCACTGTATTTGAGTGTGTCAGTTTTTTTTCTTCTGTGCATGACATATTTGATCTACGGATTAATTATGTATCAATCTCCGTCTTTTCTTTGACTATATGTTCGCTCATATTGTTTTGTGCATTCCCTCTCCTGCTTGTATATACAATTACATAACATAACATACGCTTAACATAAGCTTGAAATCATTTCTGAAAATCCTGCGATCAAGCTTTTCTGTCGATTTTAGCACTAATACTCTACAGCAAGAAAGGCCGCCGCGGTGGCTCAGTGGTTATGGCACTAGGCTGCTGACCAAAAAAACGTGGCTTCGATTCCGGCCTCGGCGGTCGAATTCCGATGGAATATGGAAGCGAAATTCAACAGGTATCTGTACTGTGCGATGTAAGTGCACGTTAAAGAACTCCAGGTTGTCGAAATTTCGCGAGCCCATTATTACGGCGTCCCTCATAGCCTGAGTTGCTTTGGGACGTTTAACCCCAATAAGCCATAAACCAATCTACTGCAAGAAAACATGCCTCCCTAGCGGCGAACATTGCATCGAAATGTGGCGTCATTCACCGATTTCAAAAAACCGCATTGCGATAGCGTATACTTACAAGGTAGATTGCGATTTCCAGATCATAGAAACGACAACACGCCTGATAACAAGCGAGTGCTGGTGGAAGTGATAAAGAAAAATAAGACTAACTTGCCCATGTTTTGTCACCGTGCAAAACTTCCTTGTGTACAAATCCCCATCGAGGAGTAGGAGTACCGAATAGCTTGTCTTATGGCGTCTAAGGGTTTAACGTCCCAAAGCAACTCAGGCTATAAGAGACCCCGTAGTGAAGGGCTCCGGAAATTTCGACCACCCGGGGTTCTTTAGCGTGCACTGACATCGCACAGTACACGGGCCTCTAGAATTTCGCCTCCATCTAAATTCGACCGCCGCGGCCGGGATCGAACCCGCGTCTTTCGGGCCGGCAGCCGAGCCCCATAACCACTCAGCCACCGCGGCAGCTGGAGTATGAAATAGCGTTGATACTTATTAAATTTACGTCTCTTGAGATATTTAGTTTTTTTTTAATTCACGTACACGCGCGTCTGGTTTTCTTTCCAGAATCTCCGATGAAGACAGCAACCCGGACGAAGGAGAAAGCCGGACATTCGAAGGCAACACTGCCACGTCGGAAAACTTAGAAATGTCAGAAGCGGAGTGTGACCGAGATTTCCAGATATATTCCAAGAAAGGTGTGCCCATTTTCATAGCCCATTTCTTTTTTCGTGCGAACGTGCAGTCTCCTGCATGAAACTGTACTGTCTGATTGCTGCTAACTTGCACGTTCACTTCAGGCCCCAAGTAGGCAAGTTGCATGAGTAGGAACTGAAGTCCAAGACAACAGTGTTACACGCTGTTCTTACAAAGTGAGCATCGATCAACGACTCTAGAAGTAGACAATTTGTCTGTAGCCTGCATAACACGAAGCGTTATACCCTTTCCCTAATTTCATTCTACTTGGATACAATAGCCAATGGGGTCTAAATACCACCCAATCCTTGCCACCTCTGAGGAGTGCGAAATGCGCTCGCGTGTTATTCAAAAGCACATGGCAACTTTTGTTAAAAGAATCAGTCCTGCCAGACTATAAAAAAAAAACAAATTAGAAAATGGTCGTAGCATTTACGGATGCCCAATATGAGCTGTCAAACATATCTGTGAATATAAAAAATGCGTTAGGCTACGCGCCAAGCGATATATAGCCTATGAAGATGCGGGGTTTTCACAGCACTGCAAGTGCCATGTTTTGCTGGAAGCTTTCCTAATTAAAACCAGTTTCGCTAAAATGACAGAGAGAACTCCGAGTACGTGAAATATAATGCAATGTTCCCAAACCTCTTGTCAGAGATCGTATTCTATTTGGGGTTACTAACCATTTACCATTTGAGATCCATTCGGCCCTGTATGGACATCATCACTGTTGTTGGGTGGTAGCAGCGGCTTTCAAGTGCTCGCGAAATGCGACCTGACTATTGCCTCATCGGCGACCGGACCTCAGCTTTAGCTGCAATCCCAGCCAACTGTGGGCCGGTGCGTGCGGCGATTGGCGAAGGGGGGTCTACAATGTTTTGGTTTCTGTGATTGTACGCATTCTACATTTCTCTAATGCTGCCTCCAGGCTGATTTCAAGACAAATGAAATGAAACATGAATAATTAATCATTATAGAATAAGGCCCCTGGAGTATATTTATACCTATGTATAAAAAGCATAATGCAAAACATCAACGGCAGAGTATTGGTTACTTATAAGTACATCTAAAGCTGTGATGCACATTTATACTGAATGGTGTGCTTTTGAAAAAGATTCCGAAGCAAGTAACAAAAATGGTCACCCCAGAAAAAACATGACAGTTCGCGCGACAGTTAAAAAATTCACCAGTGCTTACCCTCTCTGTATAATCCGCAGGACTCAGTGGGAGCAACTTACTAGCTTAAAGGAACCCTTTGAATTGGCGGCTGATGTGTGCAAAAGCGTTCATGAGACCGTCAGACTCGAAGACGAGGTCAATATAGGTTCTGGGTTCAGCAGTTAATGCACGCTTGACGGTCACGAGACAAAATCCGAGCGATCGCCACCACAACGCCTACGCCAACCATGCTCCCCTTCCAAAGCACACTGACGCGTAAAAGCTATCACCGTCCATGCGGCCAGCAAGTGAATACCGCGCAATGCTACTTGTGTTGTTCCTATCACAGTGCAACGACTCCTCACTGAGCAACGGTTTAATAACATCGCCACCTCGGCGCAGTTTCTAGTTAAGGGGACGAAGAATGCGGCAACCCATCACTGGTTAAACAGACTTGCAGCCCCACCTCGTATTAAGCAGACAAAAACGAGGGGGCAACAGTGGTCACACTCCATAATGCCTTAAAAACAGCTCTCGCTGTAAAATAAAAAAGACTCACTTGCATTCAAAAGAGACATGACTACAAGCATACGGCACAGACATTGGGCTCCTCTTCGAAATGATACAAAATACTGCTTTCTGCACGCAATGTAAAAGGAAGTTTTGAGAACGTGCCGGAGAACGGATCAAGTTAAAACTCCGGCTGCTCATTCTTCTACTTAGTCTGGCTGTCTTGAGCATCTAAGGTCGCCAAATTCTTGCACCAGAACTTTTTGTTATTTCTTTGTAAATGCAGTCGTGTACAAAAAAAATAGGAACAACGCTTCCACGTCGCGTTCAAATTCTTTTGTGGCATTCAGTGACGGAAATAGAAATTGCTGTCTTTATGTGGACAGGCAAAAGTAAATATTACTTGCATACGCACCAAAGATGCATTAATTTTACAAGGTAATGCATGAGAAGACTTTGGCTGGTGGTACCTGGTCCATATTCTTCTGACCACGACAGTAGTCATGTGGATCAACGACGAATGAATGTGACTGTCTCACGGTGCACAGGAACAATTGGCGTAATTTATATATAAGTGAACACAAATGCCTAACTTCTCGCTCTGATTTTCGTGCCGTCAATACTCAGTTTCTATGCTCTTATATGCCAGTACTACTGAAAACTTTCCTACCGCTCTTATAAAATTAGTGTGAGTAGAATTCTGGGCATTTTTCGCCAAGTTTATTTAATAAGCCTTTTATTAAAAGAGGTGTAAGAAGTTTAATATTCCTTCTTTTATTTGATATGTTTGCAGTATTGTTCATTCTCTTCTTCAGAGTAGTGGTTATAATTATGAGCTCCTCTTTCCTCTCTGTTCTCTTCAGGGCCGTTGCTGGTCTGTGGCCGGCTAAAAGTGACGCTAGCTTGTTTTTGGAATGAAAAGGCAACTACCCACCTTATGTAACAAGAAGCCCATGTCTACACAACCGACAAGCAATCCACGTAAACTCCATACAGTTTACTAAAAGAACTGGGTACGGCGTCAAAGAGCTAAAGGATTTCCACAGTGCCAAATTTTCTGAACACAAATCGGAAGAGGCCCCTCGCGCTTGTGAGTCAAAACTGCAAGCCTACGTTGTGGCATCTCACCTGAGCCAAATAAAGTGGGTGCGCGTTATTTTCCCCTTGACGCAGTGAGGGCCGCGTTTTAGCATCTTTTTTAAAGTTGTGTAACGCATAAGAGCATAACAACGCCTAACCAGAAAAGAACTATGGACCCGCATGTGGAGCTCGTTAAAAACCTAGCGAGTGTGAACGCAACCAAGATTCAGTTATTGCAGAGAGTCTTTGGCAGTGCCTATATGCGTGCTCTCTTTCCCTCACAGGCCGGAACCTCTCGCTGGTGCAGTACGGGAAGACGAGGCCTGTTCACGCAGTGTCCTACGTAACGTATCACTGAAGAAGAGAGAATGCTGCAGACTCTGCATAGAGACGAGGGATCACCGTGCAACCCCGTCTCCTGGCCGGATTCACACGTGCTGGGTCTTAGCGCGCGAGCCGAAACCTCGTGACGGATGCTTCAGCTCAAGCCGACGGACGTGCGAACGCACACGGCAACAGTGTCGTCGGAGTTGTGGTGGTGACAAACGTTCAGTGTGCTCATGCGCGGGCAACCGCTGTGATAGATGACGCAAGTGGTCGTCGCTTGTTTTTTAGAAACACGCAACGTCAACTCCTGTGACCTTGGAAAAACACCTAACTCGCGAGTTGGCCCCAAGTGAAGAAGGAAAAAAAAGTTTCAAACTAATGGAGTGGATTTCGCGAACGTTGTTAAGACACCGTGTACAAATAAGACAACACGGCGTGTGTGAGTTAGCGGGTTTTCTTCGTACACTTCACTGTTTAGAACGACCCATGACGGCCCGTGGCAGTGCAAGACAATGCAAGCTTCACAACCTTGGTGCCTGCTTTCCAACATGGGGTCATCAGCTGTGCTTCCATAACGACGACACGACAGTGCGACCATCTTCTAACGAAAGAAGAAATACAAAAAAATTACCCATAACTCATGCACGGTGTGCTGAGCTTGTTTCCAGAAGTTTGTTGTTTGGCGTTCCGACGTTTGTACAACCTACCAAAAGCACATGAACGACTAAAGCGAGATCGTGTGTCTCACTGATGTAGTGGTGTGTTCCAGTGCAACGTTGCGGAAATAGCTGTGCATTTCAATGTGTTTTATGTGCAAAGTGTAAAAGGTGGGAAACGAAACTTTCGGCCATTTTCAGTGGTTTGATCATTCGTTTACAGTGAGGATAACAAATGGCTGAAACTTACAGCAGGCATCGGCAAAATTCGTTTCCGATAAAATTTTGCTCAATTAGGGCGTTTTTAATCGCGTTGTCCGTGGTATCGTACGAGATGTGCGCCCTTGTTCCCTTTTCGAATTTATGATGCTGCACATAGTGCGGCTACCGTTGTTATACATATGTTTCTCTCCAAGAAAACTGCCCATCGCGCGCACTTTAAGAAGAAGGCGATTTGTCTTCGAAGAAAACAGTCTCAACTGCTTGAAGCATTACGTCATGTTCTCCTTCACAGGAAAGATCCAACTCATATGAGACTGGGCACAAGAAAAGAACAGCACAGGGGTGGTAACCTCCTTTGACTGGAGGTTGCTTGAAGTTCAGTTAAATGTGTGATGTGTTGTAAATTAGTGTTATAAATTATATGTTAGAGTGTTTTCATTGCCTTCGTTCATTGCTGTTACGAGCGAGCACGCAATGGAGTAGCGAAAGGGTGCGCTTTTATAAAACTTAAAAGGCTTGAAACTGCGAACTTCAGCATGGAAAGCCACAAATGTGAAGATTTCTGAAGGGAAACATTGAAGCGTCCGGGACTCTCTGTTGACGCGAATCGTGGAAGGTTATAACGCAGTCCAATGCCTATTTTCATCGGCTGTTATCATCAAAACTTCATCTTCCTCCCCAGTTTTTATGAGTGTATGGCGCAAATCCCGGGTGTAATGATATCGTCGCTATGTGAAGGCGCGTAAAGCGAATTGTAGCTCTCCGGCAATAATAGGCTAAAGACTAATCTTCACTCACGAGTTGTGTTTTCTGTAATATTTTTACAAAATTTGTCAATTTGATTCCCTCTGCACAGAACAAATAGACCTATTTGTGCACTTTGAAGATCCTCTCAATTCTTGTACTCCGAGTCAAGCTCGATATTTGAAAAATGCCACCGATATACAACGCATTTTCTTTATTGTTCTAGTTTTCCTAAATAGAGAATATCAAGGTGAGTTGAAGGCTGATTTCCGTGGTAAATTTAGCTTTCGCACTCAAAAAGAAATAGCGCTCAAGGTTGCTTCAAAGAAGATTACATTTTCTTAGTTATTTTTAATGACTGACTCCTCTTGTTTCAATCAAGAGAATCTTAAAGGGCTTTATTGCTAAGAGAATAATCAAGCTGTCAGAACTTCGCAAGTGCTTTAGGTGTTGAGATATTTATCGACTCAACCTTTGTTTTTTCACATCTTTTTTTTTTCAAGTACCCGCTAAGAACACGCCAGAAGCCCCAGCCACCCCAATCCGTGAGGGTCTGACGAGATAGTGATCCTTTCAAGATTCCTTATCTGCTATGAACCTCCTCCGAGCTAGAAGCGTAGAAGACGGGCGTTCGAGTCGCGTGGTCACAGCTCTCGTGGTAGAGCAGGCTTACAGTCTACCTTCCACGAAAACTAGCGCAGAAAAAAAAGCCACAGTGGCATGCCGACGTCGTCTACGTGTCTCTGTTGTTTTACGCTGGCCAAGCTATTGTTTCTATAGGCCAGACCTACACGCCGAAACGTTGCAGCTCTTTATCTCTCTTATTTGTTTGGTGATAATCCCTAGCATGTTGCCAGATGTCCTACTTACCAAGATTGCTTTAGCACCATTCCAACAGAACGGCAATATTAAGAGAACAAAATATCTGGGCCATGCGCTGCCGTCTTTAGAAAAGTCACAGTGCTTCGGGATCTTTTCCGCCGCATTCAGAAGTGAGCGCCTCTCACAGAAGTTACGCATTCGTGAAAAGGTTACGTCACCGCATTCTCAGACCTCTCTGTTTACTGATGAGATAGCATTAAAAGGTTCAACGGAGAAAAAAACCCGGCGGCGTGCGGCGTTGTCTGCCGTAAAATTCTCTGAATGGCTGACGGGAAGTGACGTTGCCAAATCGGAGAAATCACATTGGCTGAAGGGACGTGACATCATGAGACCGGAAGTGACGACACCATCTATGCACGACTGTGTGAAGCCTCCACCTTAAAGCCGTGGCAGGTGCTGATGTGGTGTTCAAAAATGACAAATTAGAAAGTGAGTAGGAAAACAGCACGCCCACGTGCAAAATAGCCAGTCTCCCGAAGAGCTGTGCAAAATTAAGGCTATCGCACTGCCAACACATGATCTAATTAGTCGCCGTGTGTTTTTGTGGGCTGGGCTTCCTGCGCGCTCAGAGCAGCTGGTTTCGAAATCAGGTGGAAGACAGAAGTTAATTCTTTGATTCGTATCAATTTTATTTTGTCAAACTCTCCAAACTTCACTACGTTTTTTCATTAGTCTTAAAGATGGAAATTTCGAAAATGAGGATATTGTTTTTCGGAAAATCACTAAATGCTTCTGGCTAACTGGTCGGTTTGTCGTGGCCGCTACTTTCTTGTATGCCTGGAATAACATAAGTCATCTCGAGGCAGCATCGATCTTATCATCACTGTCACCTCTGAAGAACATACAAAGATGTAAAAAATACGTATTTGTTTGGCAACCAGCATACTTCTACTTATGTACCCTCTTTCACGAAATGAGCATGACGCGAACAGCCTTACTGTTCACAGCAGTGTGCTAGTCCAATACCACCCACCCAAGCACTCACGAAAAGCGGGATTAAATCTATGGTTTTGTAGATATAGCGCGACCCTCCCTGCTAAATTATTTAGGTTTCAAACCCAACAAAAGGTCCCACAACTAAAGGAGGTCGATTCCGCCATCTTCATTTCAAACACTTCTTTGCACATTGCAGTGAAGTCACATTTTTTCTTTGCATTATTCTATATTATTTTGAACGCGGAGGTGCTGTCATTTATTTTTTCAGTGCAGGACTCCATGAGTGATGATTGAAAGTTTCTCTTCTGTTCTCGCTCGAAAATATTGGTTCAAGAAAAAAAGAACAAGCAATGGTGCCTTTCCAATTGTCACATAAAACATGTATGATGTTGATATGCTGTAAAGTAAGCAGTGTTTATAAAACAAAGTTCATTAAAAGGTGCGTCAGTTGCTGTGTGAATTTTTTCTAAATGACACTTTATTAAAGACAGTCGAAGATGTGCTCCCATACTGTAAACACAGGACGCTCTGTTGTAGTTGAAAACTTTTCAACCTATTTAAGCGGCCGGTTTCCGCCTATAAAGGACCAGGTTCATGCTGCTTTGCTTAAGAAACAGAAATCATAAACAGTGCATGACTTTTTCCGGGAAAAATTTGGACTGCAATGAAAATAATAACTAATACATTAGTTTTCTAATGGTCTCTTTTTTTCTTTATAAAATGGACCCACCGTCGTTGCGTATGGTGGTCAGAAGCAAACATACTTGGCTCTATTGGACCACGAAAAAGAAATGAAAGCAACTAAGTTGACTGTTACACTGAATGACAACCGTAAATGTTGCTAAGTTATGATCTCGGTCCCTTGTCCCCCAATTCAAAGGATAAATAAGGAGGATTGCATTCCAGCGTTCATGGAGTTTTTTTAGAAATGTGAATCTAAAATCCACCATACTGTCAAGCGTCGTTCAAGGCTCTCTCCTTCACTCGCTCTCTCTCTCTCTCTCACACGCACACACGCACGTACGCACGCACGCGCACGCGCACACGAGGACACACCAACACACACACACACACACACACACACACACACACACACACACACACACACACACACACACACACACACACACACACACACACACACACACACACACACACGCACACGCACACGCACACGCACACACACACACACACACACACACACACACACACACACACACACACACACACACACACACACACACACACACACACACACACACACACACACACAAAGCTAATCTGCGACAAACAAGTTTCACCGTGACTTCATCGAGAGCTGTGTACATAGTCATTGTTAAACAAAGTTGACCAATGCATAGCAATTGCTAACCCATGCTTAACAACTAAGATTAACGAAGGCACAGTCAAGTCTATCAAAGATTCGCTCTGTAAAACTAGGTTTAGAAGAGTTGAACCTCACCAAACGTTTTCGGATAGCGATAATGAGTTTATGCCGTGACATGAGGAATTGGTCATGCTTAACATTCATAGATCGCTGGAAGCGCCCATAACACTCCTGGTGCAGTTGTGCTGCGGTGAGCTGATGCGCCACTGCGCTGCGATGGCTGGTTCTGCCGCCGGTGACGCTTGTGAGACCGAAGTGTTTTTCCCGGGCAAACTAGCATGACCGATCATTAGTATAACTGCCACCTGCCAAGGGGAACAGTTTGCTCCCAATCCGGTGGACAGGTTGCCAAGTGTGTATATATTGTGTCACCAAGGCCAGACCAGAGACCGTACAAACTAACTGAGAGGCAACGGCTTTTCGACGAGGGGAAACCATAGTACTAGCGCTAAAAAAAACTATGAATAAACAAGTAAAATATTATGAAACCAGGATGATTTACAGAAGGGGGGCCAATGCAGTCACCCATGGCCGTGAGCAAAATAGGTGAAAAGATGAAAAAAAAAATTGGAGGGAACACTTAAGCTCCGCCTTAAGGGTATGAAGCGGAAGCGTAATAAATTAATTCTTATATATGTTGATAGTCTTTCTCTGCTTTACATTCATAGATCCCTAGGAGTCCTCATACCCCTCCTGTCAAACTGCCCTGCAATGGCAGGTGCTCTCAGTTGTGGGCCTTGTGCGAACCAGGCTGCTCTTCCCGAGGGAGCAGTCAATAATTTAACTGCAACCTGCCACGGTGCGCATTTTGCTCCCTATAAGGTGGTCAGGTTATGATCACACTACAAGGGTACGTGCCCTAGGAGGCTCAACAGCCTCCTACGTTCCTCTGTGGTCAAAGCTGCCAGCGCCAGGCTGGTGATTTTCAGCTCACAAAACCGACGACGCCAACGCCGGGTTTCCTGGGTATCAGGGCCTCTAAAGGCATCGCGTCAATAAATGATTATAGTAAGGAGAGTGGAACAGGGGCAGAAAAGAGTGTGCGGAAGCAAACACACTAATGGACATGGCAGCAGTCAGGGGCTGCGTGAGGTTCCATTAAAAGTTTTCTTCTGTGGAAGGTGGAGGTAAACCGCTTAGAACAAGGAAAGTAAGGTTTGATTGAGAGTGCTGAAGTATAAGCTGTAGAAAAGAATCTAGAGGGGTGTTGTTCGCTTTGCGAGCGGCGATGCGGGAAGTAATTCCTCTCAGGAAAAAATTTCAGGAGGAGTCTGACCTGTGAAGTGTCGGAATGCCTACCGAGATTCTCATATACGCCGGCTTCCATAGTAATAAATTTAAATATTACTCCCGTTCTTCAGGTTCACGAGTGATTGCGAAGCAACTTTTTAGTGTCATTTTTTTATTTGTCAAACTCATGGCCGATTTGACGAAGCTGTTACGAGAGGGAGACGTGAGGATGTGATCCGGTATGTGCGCGCTGGTTATTAAATCAAATTGGGAGGAAATTGTCGGTGTGCCGTATGTACTGCCTTCGCCACTAGAAACACTCGAGCATGCGTACTATGTTCATAGAGTCACAGCTTAAGTTATCTCCAATGGAATGTTTGAAAATGGAATATGTGCTTTGCGCCTGCGTTGATTACATGTGTTTGCAGACCTGGCATCAGATTTTTCTCGAAAGCACACATACGCAACGAAAATGTTTCGTTACAAACGGCCACGTATTTACTTTCCTATTTCAGTTTTTTCCCCATCTGCCCCAAGGTGGCGCTGTTTCTTGCACTTCTCATCGCTCCGTGTTCCGGAAATCGATTCTCTCCGTACTGATTCCCTTTTCTCCTAACATAGGCGCTATAGCGACCGTTGCCAAAGGCGGCGAGCGCCAGTTTCTCGCGCGAACTGATGCGCTCTGGCCTTGACACCTTGCACTGAACGTCGCTGACACTTTGGGCGTACCGAGTACACATCAGCGATGCTTTTGTGACGCGGCGCTTCGCCGCATTCGCCACCGGGTGACAGCGTCGCGATTAAGCGCTGGCGTGAATCAATAAAAGGCCGGCGCCACTTGCAAAATCACGCTCGCACCCGACCCTGCACGCACGATAAACAATTACGCCGGTTCAGCTCGGATGTCGATGCCGACACCGTTTTAGGCGTGCATGATGAGCGCCGCGGCGAGGTGTGCCGTAGAGCGCTAGGTTACGCCGACTGCGGTTCAAACCATTGCACGTCGTCGTATCTAGGCAACCTCGTCACCTCGTCGATTTTCGTCCATTTGCTTGATTGCCGTCGAGGTGCATGCCAGACGACGAGGAAAAGTATGAGGACGGCTTCCTTTTTTTTCTCCTTCAATTTCTGTAATCTTTTGCATGTTACCGTCGTGGTAGAGAGAGGCGAAAGGCTAACTGACAAACGCTCTGAAAGCAAACTTAATTTGGACCGACTCACGCCGATGGCGCGAAGAGAGCAACTCGTCAGGAGCAGACCAACTGCGGCTGCCATTCGCACTGCCTTTAAACGCGGCTCCTAATAGTTAAGATAACGCGCTGACATCGTAGTGAACACTCCCGAATGTCACAGTGTGGGTCGCGAGTTACTCAGGCCCTTCACGTTCAAGCTAGAGGCGTCCGGAGCGCGCAAACAAAAAACGTTTTTCCTTCTGGAGAATAGAATGCGGTAACTTTGTGCGCCAGTGGGGAAAACTAGGCACTCTAAATATTAACACTACAAAACACTGTGGAAATATCGCAACAAAGCGACGTCTTAAGTGCGTCATTCCCGCACTCATTGTTTCCCGAGCGTTGTTCACGGATTTCTTTGGTGATGCACTGTCACTACATCGCTCGACTGTGAGGATTTCACGAAATTGAGCTGGCACGAACCAGAGATTACTTGCAGTTAACTAATCAACAGGATGCAGAGCCGCCAGGAGTTTCAGAACGCGAGCATTTCAACCCGGAAAGAACATTTAGTTCCAGCGTTAGCGCTTTTGAAGCCATGTTCAGTTCATTGCAGTGCTGCAAATAGCCGGCTGCTTTGGTTTTCCAGGACACAGATTCCACGTAGATATTGACTCCTGTAAAATGTCTAGAGGATTACGTAAAGTTGAAAACTTTTATCGCTAAATCCCCGTACAGAGTTGTTTGAAAGAAACTTTCTTTACAGGTGACGAAAAAGCTAACAAGTTTTTTTTTCTTTGCCACGGCGGCCGCATATAGAAATTAATGACGAGCGAGAACACCTATCTACTGAGATTCCAGTTCACGATATTGCAACTAAGGAAGGAAAAAAAAACATTTAAAGGACTTATTCCGGCGTGCTTGCAGCCTGCGCTGCCATTCCGGCAGAATAAATTTACTAACCGATAGAGGACTATAGATACGTAATTTTATTGCGCGTTTTCGTCTGTTAAAAGATGCGCTAGAGATTAGAATACATAAATTACTGGGTGGTATTTGCCTACAACCGCTAAAATATTTATAATTGAATTTCTTCTCTCCGGTTGTTTCGGTGCTGTTTCGACTATTACGCCAAGTTGATGTTTTGGTCACGTGATCGACTAGAAAAACTGATATAATCAGTGATATGTAGCTTTAATTCACTACGATATTTAGTCCAACCTCTTCCACCGCAGCGGTGGCCTAGTGGTTTGAGCATCCGCCTCGCATGCGGGAGGTGTGGGGTTCGATCCCCAGTGCTGCCGGGTACCCATCGGTGATAAAACGGGTACAAGCTTTCCCCTGCCTGGTGCTCGGTTTCTTTGGGGTGAAATGTTTGGGAAATGGGTCTTTGACCCCACCTTGTGAAATGAAAAAACAACCTTGTGCCATGGCACTCTTTGGCCAAAGCTGCCTTTGCGCCATAAAAATTCATCATCATTAATTCATTCCAACCTCTTGCAGAACCTGGAATGACGAAAAATGACCGATCAGCCGTTATATAATCAATTTTTATGTCTCATGTGACCTAAACACCAACTACGCATCACAGGCATTGTTCCACTGATGAAACTGAAACCGAAACAGCGTCAAGAAGAAATTCGGTTGTCAATTATTTAGCGGTCCTACACGAATACTACAAGGTGCTCCATGTATACGAAAGTCTAACGCATCGTTTGAAAGAAGAAAACATGCAAGAAAAAATTGGGTGTTCGTGGTCCTTTAACTGTATTCTGTTACCTAAGAAATACCTCAGGAACAGGGTTAGAAAATTATCCATTGCTTAAACTAGAAGCGCGAAGTGAGTGGTTAGTCACTCCCGGTGCCAGCGGCGTTGTGTGCCTAAGCGGACTATTGAAAATAATCCTCTCCTATGTCACCCAAGTTCACTTGCTTCAAACAGCGTTCTACACCTGAATGGGTATCCTGATTGGTCCCATGGTTGCCCTTTGAACTCAACGAAGACAAGTGAGTGCCACTCTGTTTGAAGAACACTCGAGCTTCATCCACTTGTACGCACACAGCTTTTGCCTCTTTCGGCGGTTTCACATTTCACGGGCGTTTTGAAACGAACCGGAAGGCGCAGCTCCAGTAGTTTACACCTTGACTTTATACCTCCAATGAGCACAGAATAATCATCGCAAGTGGCTAGAGAGCACAAGCATTTGCTTCGGGGTGCCTCTATGACAGGGCTCGTACACAAGACGGTCAATCAAAGCCGGGCTCATCGGCACAGTCCAGGCGAAGCAGCACCCATTTGCAACTAAAGCAATCGCTGTTTATAGCAACAGGATGTCTTTAATGGCGATTTAAATAGATTCAGAATGTGTGTTTAGTACGGCGCGTTTTCCAGCAGTCAGTACATAGCATTCTTCTCTAACCGCCAAAAGGAAGCTGGAATAGTGGAAAGAAGCAAACTTACCTCTCTCCCTACGCGGTGACCCCTTCTTCAAAATATTGCTTTGTTGCCTCGCGACATAGTTTCTCGTCTTGCGAGGTCTCCGTTTTTGCGATCAGTTGGGCGGATGCATTTTTGAAGTGATAGCTTTAAGCCTTCCGCTATACGAAAAATGCAACGTTCCGTCAGCGGCGTCCGGCGTGGAGCCGCGAAACTGTGGATTGGTCGGAAATGTTTAACGCCGCCCGTCGAGCTGCAGAATCGAAGAGTGATTAAAACGTCGCATAAACTGCGATTACAAAGTCGCAATGTGTCTCAACCGTCGTTATGAACATGAAAGTAGATAAGGTAAATCAGTTGAGCTGAAACATACATTAGGGTAAGTAGTGATAAATCGAACCCCTGACCCTTGCACTGAGTCATACACGCCGCAGTCTAAACACGAACACGACTGTGTGGAAGTAGAAAGGGGGTAAGCTGCCCTCTAGCGCACTCCTTTTTTTTAAAGACAGTGCGCTAGAGGGCAGCTTACTCCCTTTTTTACTGCTTTCTGTGTTTAGTGTACCCCTAGGAAACGCACTTACGTTCGTATGTCTTGGTTAAAGCGGCGATTTATATTCATGTCGTGGGGTACTTCGTATAATGTGGTAGCTTAAAACTGTATGCTAATGAGCTGATGTGCGATTAGAGTGGCACTATTTAGGGAATTAGTGATTGAGCAAATAGCAGAGTGCATGTCGGTGAATGATGAGTGTACACAAATGCCTCTATGCTAGTGCCACGTGACATTCGTGTGTCATGTGATCTGGTAAAATTAGTCGGGCACGTGATCGGGTAATATGCTAACGCGATCAGGTCCAGTCGCTGGCGAAACCCATTAACGCTTCGCGTTATACCCTTAAAGGCGGAGCTTAAGTGTTCCCCAAATTCTTTAAACACAGCGGAAAAAAAATGTGCAAGAGACGTGGAATGCTGACGGGCGAGAGATTTCTGACGAGTAATAATTTTACTCGGCGTAACGTCAGTTTGCATGTAGTGAATGAAAAAAAATCAAGACCAATCAACATCATTGTGAAGTGAAGAGCAATCAACAAAGAGCTTAGATGAGAGGGAAAGCCAACGGACAAGGCGATTAATTCGAATCAAGGTACGCAACTCTGTTCTCTGTGTCAGTGAGACCGACACACGGCCTAAATTAATTGAACAGTTAACCACCGACAGGGCTCGCTCGCGCGTCGTTTGTATTAGCAATGCGGAATGCATTGGCACTGTCCCATGGAAGGCAAACTCCGTTTTTAAACACGATGTCACGTTCTTGAAACGATGCTGAAACACCCCGTGATCTGTGGTGCAGTAGTACGACTGCGATTGTTGTTTTTTAGTATGATTTACGCTCATAAAAACGGACATAAATTCGCCTTTCTGTCTACCCTGCGTTAATCCTTGCGCATGATAGGAGAAAAACTACAGCCCTTTGACAAGAGACAAACTGCGTGCAATGACTGATTTCACAATCTAAGCACGAATTAGCCTATACAGAAGTAAAATAAAGGTGCAAGGAATCCTATAGCGCACTCCTTTTTCGTAGCACGGCATGCTGCCCAAATCCTCGGAATAGATTTGCTTCACTGAATATGCGCAATACTTAAGGCTGGCAAAGGAAAGAAATTCCCTCTTCAAAAATTACGGGGTTCCCGCAGTTACGACATAGCAGCTTAACATAGATTTGAATCTCATCTGCTAACTTTGAGACCCCCGTTTTGCGTTTAAAAACCTCCTTCCATTGCAAACTGCGTAAGGGCGTAAGGATTACTACGCTTTGCGGTAGGAACATGCCTCTGTTGCAAAGGGTGAGCCTTCTGTATCTTTAGTGATCGAAATTTGCTGTGGGACTTGGGTAGCATACCCTGCCTTTAAACGCAGTGCGCTGGAGTACTAGCTTACTCGTCTTTTACTTCCGTATAGGATAATTCGCGTTCTCAGCGCACGAAATTTTTAGTCATCCTTCGAAGAAAGAAATCTATAAACTAAATGGCAAAGGCGACGTAAGTTTACAAGAGTTGAAAACTAGACTTACTTGTCTAAAAGCCCGCCAATTTTCCTGAGCTCATGCAATAATCGATATCAGCCGAAAGTCAATTCCGCCTCCTCCCGCCTCTCGACAGTCTCCTTTTCCAGTGGCTGCCTAGATGGGCAACTTTAGCCATTCCATGAGCTCTTTACAAGCTTGCACAATAAGGTGAGGCCACAGCAGCCTGCAGTAACAGCTCAAGATGAAAAAAGAGGTTTGCAAAAAATTTAATAAATGGGCATGGTAGCCAGCTAAGCAATCACCGTAATGGAAGAGAGTTCAGAGGCACGGGGAGGCGGCAGTGACTCCTGCCCTGCACCGCTTTTCACGGAAGCTGACATAATGCGGGCACACGCTTAGGCAAAGAAGTCGTGATTTGAGCTCCCGGGAAGTTAAAATGTCTTAGCCCTTTGGTTAAGAGATCAATTTCTTGAGAGATGCGGATTCATAAAAGCCGCAGGGTCAGATATCCGACCCCCTTATATCCTGTGTTAAAAGCGGTAGTCTTTGGTTTTACGCTACCGTGTATTAATAACTCTATACGAGTGACTAACGGGGGAATTGACGTTTGCCTTCCAGAGCATAAAAATTGCGCAGAGCACTTAACACTACTTATGCGCTGAGAATGCGAAAGCATGCACGCAGGTTGTTCTGCTGCGCCTGATCTATTCGCGTCTACCGAATGGAAGTTGATGAAGACGACGATACCCAAACCTGCACACATAACAGCAGTAGAACACGTTCTTGGGCAAGTTGGTTCATAGCTTGAGTGGATGAAGCGCACAAAAGACACGGCACATAGGCAAAGACGGACACGACACAGGCGCTATGTGCCAGCAGCTTGTGCCAGCAGCGTCTGAGGCCTTCCTTCCATAACAACAGCTTTTATCTATTTTCAGTCCATGCCCTACTTGAGGAAGAATCCATCGGTGATGCTCTGCCGCATGCTTTTCTTTTGCCTTTATTATGTACAGTTGAATAGCAGCCTCTGCCCCCGATTCTTGGCCGATCCCCCAGTATGAGTATGTGCCATCTTTTGTAACGCTAACAACTACAACAACTGCAACAACAGTAGGAAGTGCCGCACCTATAGGTACGGCGAGAGTCCTAAATAATCACTCTGAAACAACTGAACCTGGCGTCTGATTTTGCTCTGTTCGCATTTACGCGCGGTACAAATTGCCATTTGCGGGATAGCGGCAACGTGCGCTCCTTCCGTGTCGTATGAGTGTTTTCGCTCTCTGTTTGAAACAGCTGCCTTCCTGTATAGCCGGTTGTCACTGGAGTCGCACACACAAACCGTCTCCCAAGAAGGGTGTAGCATGCGTGAGCGCAGCACTGGCGTCGGTCGATCGTAATGACCAAAGGCGGCATTCAGCACCCGCCACGTTTTACAGTAAAGTTACCTCGCGTTTAAGAAAGGTGCTTGTAACTGAACCTCACATTGAATACCTGCGCGCTGCAAACAATTATACATACAACCCAAACCGAGCAATATCCAGGCACCCACCGTCTTGCGTCGTCCGTACAATTTCTGTTCACGCTGAGCTGGCGAGTTGGAGAGGATGCATCTTGGAAAATCTTGTTTGTGTCTGCTTTCTTTGTACTCGTCCCTTTGTTGCACAGAATTTTTCGAAATTTCTATGTGGCTTGCAGGCAGTGACGTCATCAGCGACGTTATTAGAGAAGAGAATTTTCTACTGAATAAGTTCGCGCGGAGAAAACGAGGGCACGCATAAAAAGACAAAGACTTCTTCAGTATGCATATCAAACAGCTGGCGCAACTTTCTGCTCACCTAAGAGAAATTCCATTGGCTGGAGAGACATCACAGGTCTCGTGACGTCACTGCCACCACACCGGCAGTGGCGTCACCAGAGCAGATTTGTCGGTGTGAAGCTTCGACCTGCCAATCGTCGTAGGTAGTGTACAGAAAGAGCAACCTGGTTCTCACAAGCTCCGCCAGTCACTTCCGTTAAATGTATCAACAATTTCGATTGATAAAGCACAACCAGGAAATAATAAAATTAGGTGTCCGTAGGTTTTTAAATTCTAAATTGTCGGGTTTAAAATACCAAAACTAAACATGGATATCAGGGAGACCAAAGGGGGGGGGGGGGGTCCAAAAAATTTTGACTGCCAGGATTCCTTTAGCTTGCGTCGGCATTACACAGTGCACGGCCCTTCTTTTATTTCAACTGAGCACAGGTGAATAGCCAACCGATTCTTGGCCGATCCCCCAGTGTGGGCATGTGCCATCTTTTGACAGGCTAACAACAACAGCAGCAACAATTTCCACTGAAAATACGGCCGCCACTGCCAGCGTCTAATCGTTTTAGACCTTACGATTAGCATCCTAACACCAAACCCACTGAGCCACTGCGTCGGGTGCAAAAAAAATTTGCCCTATAACGATGCAATGCTGGCTTGCAAGCGAATCTTTAGAGATAGTATATATAAGTGTCACATTCTAAATACAGGGAACAAGAAAAAAAATATTTTATTCAGCGATACTTTTTTTCGATATCTGAACGTTTCTTAAGATTTCTGACTTCTTATGTTTTCCTAGCAGTACAGTACAACGAGAAAAACATTAAGCATCCCCTTTCTTCGAGGAGCCATTTTATGAAGACAGGCCATAATTTTGAACACCTTACGCTGTTCTCATTCGCATTGATGAGCGGAAAGAAGTAAAAGAGTGATGCAGTACGATGTTGCTTCTCGCCACCTGTGTTTTCACAAGGACGTTTGTGAAAGCTGGTGCAGTATGTGTTATTAAACAAGAAAGAAGGAAAGAAGAGAGGGGCAGGCGGTGGGAAACATGTATAGAGTCAAATATTTTGTGTCCTAAGTAAACGCCAATCACAATGTATACAAGAAAAAAAGAGCAGATCTTAAATACCAGCCTCGTAATCAACACCCGTACTTTCGCTGTTGCGAGGTTTACGGCTGTTTTGGCGCTCATTTGATTGTCAAAAGAAGAGGAAAGGATTTCCTGGTAGTATCGGACCTCAGTAGTACAACGCCCAAATGATAATTTTGCTCGCAATTTATCAATTTCCTGCAAGGGAATAAAAGTTTCTTTCGTTTTTTTTTTAAACGAAATGCCCCGAAAGGAGGCCATATGAAAGGCCAAGCATTTCGCCCGCACACAAAACGCTTCGCTCAGAAGACGTGCACTTCGTCTTCCGTCCGAAATCTAGTAAAGAATGAAAGCTTCTCCACGGGGAGCAAAAAAGCAGAGGCCGAACGAATTGCCGCTGTATTTGCAATCCATTCTGAGCGCATAAACTGATAAGTGCGCGCAAGCGCACCAGAAGAACGATCGCTCGTGACGCGAGGACGCGAATAACGCGACGCACTCATTCGAAGCGTGCAAGCGCACGAGCGCAGGCCAGTGAGTGAACGCCGCCGCAGATTTCTGGGCTCCGCGCCAGGGCTTTCCGCACAGGCTCAGTTCCTTTTCCTCCCCTTCTCCCTATTCTTCTTTTCCCCTTTTTTTCGCTTCCCTAGCGCCTATTTCCTCTCTCGGCTGTCGCTTCACTTCCGTCGCCTGATCAGCGCAAACAACTGCGTGCACACAACCCACTAGAAACGCACTCAGAGCCGGCACCAAACGTGAACACAGTGCCGTGGAGTTCGCAACAGCAATGAAATGCTTAGTGAAAGCTTGAAGCCCGCAAGTGCACGAGATACGCAGAAAGTACGCGTGCATGTTACCCGTGAACAGCCCTCTAATATACCGTGCAGTGTACGTACACCCCCGAATGCGGCCGATTGAAAGAGAAAAGTGCATAAACAACATTTGTAGTGCACATGTCACGTATCTGATGTGCTTCCTTACCAGTCGGTATGGCGTCTAATCATCAGCTGCATAAATTCCAGAGCCGCGTTGCGACGAGCTCTCCTGAGCTCTCCCCCAACTCGCAAACACCCTTCCTTTTCTTGTGTTTTATTCTCGTTTCTCGCGCAGAAAAGCTTCGCAGGAAGATTTTGACTCAGTTTGCAACTTTGTTGTCATCGTGTACCAAATATTCTACATCGCGGCAATCACTAACGTCTAAACAAAAACAGTCTTCATATACGGCTACTTCAGGGAGCGCCAGCCAGGTCTAGGCTAGGGTGTCTGCGAGTGAATTACGCAACCTCCAGTGCTGCACGTAAGTGGTCTCTGGCGCAGCACAGCAAGATTCTCGAATGCGGGCCCAAAGATGTAGTACGCGCGCGTGGGTTGAAATGTCGCTCGCGACTGCTGCGGGGTCTCGCGAAAGTGCGAAGCTTTCTTGGCGGTGCCAAACGAACCAAATCCAAGGCTTGCCGGATGCGCGCTAGAAGAAAGCTGCAGAGCGATGACGACGAGTGCTACAAGCCGCTGCCGAATATGCGAACGACGTTTTTCCACAGCCCTCGTCCGCACAACGACGTGCCTGCTTGGGCGCACGTGTGGATGGAGAGCCCCCACCAGCCCGTATTTATAATTCACGCTTCATTCGTTGCCGCTCAGGATCACTAAACAGGCTGCATGCGTCGCTTTTTGACTTAAAAGGGAGTCGCGCGGCAGTTCTTACGAAACCTCGTAAAATGCAGCGACCCCGTACGAGTGCGTAGTGGTGCTGAAACACTGAGCCACGAATGTGAAGGGCAACGACGGCCTCGTGGGCGAGGAATTATACCTCGCCTTATGTGAGAACCCCACTGAATACTGCATGCCCGGTTCATGACATACACCTCGCTTTTTTTTTACTTTGTTGCCTACAGGCAGTGGGAAGTCTAACAGTCTCCATTCGGAGTGTGCATTCTGCGAAGCTAAAGGTCTGGGGCGCAGTCAGAGTGGAAGGTTTTTGCTGCGCGTTGTTCAGAGTGAAAAGTTAAGGTCCCAAGACTATTTCTTTAAAAGAATAAATATCAATATAAAGATCGCACATGGCAGAGTGGGTGACTAAGAATACTGATTGCAAAGAGCCGCTTTAAGTTGCACGCTTGCGCAGCTTGCTCTCATTCTTTAACATTGATAAACGAGAATGCCTTATTTCACCCGTTAAATAACTCGAGGCATTTCATAGCGAGACTGAAAGGTCATATTATTGTTTAGACAAGCTGCTCGTTTAGTCACCTTCGATCACACAGGTATCGGACGAAGACAATTACGCTTACAGGGTTGCTCTTCTTCTTCGAATTTCTGAGGGTGCGTTCACATTGAGCCGGATGTTGAATCTAAAGGAAAATTCAAAATGCGCGAAAGAAACGCGTACAGGCAGTATATAACGAAGACATTAATTTGAACATACATGAGCCTATTTCCACTATCACAAGAGATAACAAATTTACCAAAGCAACGCTGGCTGCTTTCGTTGGGCGTCCTTCAATGACATGTTGCTTGTCAATGCGAAGTCTTTTAATGAGGACCTTGGCCTACGCAGGCGAGCGGCATGCCTTCGCAATTCTATATTGCGTGCCTAGTTGCTACCTACCCTGCCGCCAGTGGTATTCTCAACGGCGCAGAAAATATTTAACGCTAAACCGTTAAAGGTCCCATTCGACGAAAAACCCGGCGTTGGTGTCGTTCTCATTGGAAACTCCTGAGTTGTCGAGAAGACAGGGACGTATAAAAGTAGTTTCGCTGAAAATAACGAAAGGTGGTCAAGTGGAATCGAACCACTGCACTCTGAGTTGGGAGCCGGGCACACTATCTCTACTCTACTAAGGAACGGTTTTCATTTTTTTTTCTTTGCTGCATGAAAGTACAACGACACTGAGGGCTTTCTAGACTTACACAATAACGCAGCGTCCCGGAAGTGTAGCGTGTCTGCCGTAGTGTCTGTCTACTCCACTCCGAACCTATCAGAAACAAGTGATCTGGTGAGCACACAGATGAACCTTATGCGTACGAGACGGAAATAAAACTTTTGTCATGTTACTTCCAAAACCAGTGCGCTGCCAAATGGGCCGGAAGTCGACTTTATTGTGTGGTATGAGAAGAGACAAGAAGATGAAAAAAATTGGTGACATATTTTTCTTAGTGTGCAATCCATCCAAAGGACAAAAATGTGGGTATTCCGCATTAAAGAAAAACGACAATAATGAAAGCAAACATCGAGTATGATCTAAAAATAAGTCAAGAAACCTGCAGCTATTTAATGTATAGATTACGCTACGTGGTTAGAGAGCTCTCGTTTGGTGTGTTTTACTTATTTTTGCACTTTTCTCTTGGACATGCGTACTCGGCAAATTGAGGTTCGTAAAGAAATCCTTACGAATTCGAATTGCTTGTGTATTCGACAATCCATTTGCCGCTTTAATTTCTTGCGTGCCGGCTAAAGCCTCCAAACTGCTCAAAAAGTGTGCATTTTTGTAAATGCAACAAATCTAGTAGGCGACGAAGTACATCGCAGAGCTTTTCGGTGCAGTTACAACGTGTTTGAAGCGGGTGCTGTTTTTCGGGTAAACGGCACATCCCACGCTGTTTGAGCACTGCACGAAATTTGAAAACAATATTAGAGAACCTATGAGATCTGTGGGCAATATGCAAAGCACGAACCAAAACAGAAGGACGCAGAAAAGTAGCGTGGCCTCAGAACCCAATAGTAAGAGAGGGAACGTGGAAAATTCGTAATTAGTCCTTGCAATCACAGAACTGCAACCCTGGAACTCAAGCACCACTTTAAGGGTAAGGCGCGATAGCGTCAATGAGTTAATGACCATATATGCGCAATTGGTCATTCTCTACTTATCATTCATAGCTCCTTGGGAGTACTGGTACCTCTCCTGGTGCCAGGGTGAAGCGGTTAAGCGATGCGGCACTGCCCTGCAGTGGCAGGTGCTGCCACCGGTGGGGCTTGTGAAATCCAGGTTGCTCTTCCCAAGCACCTGTCACGTACGACTAATCGTTAATTTACCTGCCGCCTGCCACGGTGAGCAGTTTGCCCCCAATCCGGTGGGCAGGCTGACATGATGTCACAACGCCACGTGACATAACCTGCCACCTATGTTGCTTCTCTGGGGATTTTTCGATCGCTCTGCCGTTGACGTCATCGGCGACAACACCGAGTTTTTCGCTGAGCGGGTCTCTTAACGCTGTCGCTTTAAACAAGCTCCTTTTCCATTCACCCACTTCATCGAAGCTTTTTAAACACACGACAGTGCTTTCACAACCATTTCCAAGCAGTCTGGGCTAGAGGTTTCTGAGCAGTGCTAGTCGCAATTAACGACCAGCCAAATAGGAAATAAAGCGTTCAGACTCAGTGTCTCGCAGTGCTGGTCGACTAGAAAGCACGAGAAGATATGCTGAGAAGAAAATGGCAGAGAAAAAATGGAGAGATCGTGCATTTGCATCTCGCGTTAAGCGCATCGAGGGACGCACCATCGCCACCCGCGGGGATTTGCTCTTCTCGGAGAAAGAACTGCGCGAAGGACGCGAATCTTGCATGAGTCTGCAAATGTCCGCGCGAATGCTTCACCGCGGCATTCGCCAGTGCTGGCTCTGCCTAGTCGATACTGGGCCAGGACTGCGAGCGAGAGAGGAGGTGGGAAACAGCCAGCGGGACCTGCCTGTCAGCAAAAAAAGGATGGAAGAAATAAAACGGTGGCATAACGCTAGGCGCTCTGTTGGCCGTTGTTTATAGCTGCCTTAGATGGTTAGGTCACAGACTCTTTCCCCAAGCATTCCACCTCAAAGCAAGCCGAGAACCATGCCGCTGGAGAACTTATACCGATTGAGAAAACGGCGGGCATCCGGTGGCCCGATGGATTGAACCGAGCCCTTCTGGCACACGAGGCGGATGTTAAAATAGCTACTCTGTAACTGCGGTTACATATTTAAAAACTTGATTGCTTCGTAACCGATCGTTTATTTGCTTAAATGTGTTACTTTGTCCAATGCATGTGGCCTTATGAGAAAAACCTCTCTGAATTCAGAAACTCCTGTATGTCTTCCTGGACTGTCAAGTCACTGCAGGTGAAATCTGATTATTTATTTATTATATTTATTTTTGAATACTGCGACCCTGTGTGCAAGAATACTGTAGGCGGGGAAACAGATTTGAAAACAGAAAAATACACGAACATACCAAACAAAACTAAGAGTGAAAATACAAGCTCAAAAAGAGCAAAAAAATAACCGCGGCAAGCTCAGTAACTTATATCGGTTTAGATCTTCTTCAAATAAATACAAATATTTCTGCGTGACAAGATCATCGGCGAGATTATTCCAGTCAATGATGGTCCTAAGAAGAAAAAAATGTTTGAAACAATTTACCCGCGAGTTTAACGGTGTTATTGCAAGAGAATGGCGATCTCTAGTTCTATTCCCCGAGGAAAAATTAAGGATATTAGAGATGTTCACATTAAACTGATTATTAATTAACTGAAAGAAGAATTTCTGTTAGAAATAGATGTCAAGCAGCTTTGTTTATGGAGGTTCCCTGTATGATAAACAAGTCTTTTTTTGGGCTTGTTGGTTGGAATGCATAATAAAAAAAAGCAGTGCGAATAGGAAAAAAGACAAACACAACTATTCCCACTGCTTCTTTTCATTATTCGCATTCTGATGTTCGCCCATATGAGTTATATATAAACTTTACGTCTTTTTTTAATACTTTCCAATTTATTAATGCTGGTCTTTGGGGAAGGGTTCCAGTAAATTACTGCCTATTGTAAGATGGATGATTATGATAAGAGTTTACCTGTGTATTCTCCGATGTAAAACCGCAGTGTTTTTATACGAACATTTATTTATTACAGATACCTCAATGACCCTTGCGTGAGGGCTTTACATGAGGGGCTTTACTTCAGACCCGTAGCGTTACTGGGACACATTCAGATACCATTCGTCTAATCATTTATGTTACAAAAACAGGAAAAGCAATGATTTACTAAGTCCATTATTCATGCGCAGTGTATTGTAAGCGCTCCGCTTTGACCCGGCACCCAGCCTGGACAAGGCCTCGGCTCAGTATGCACTTTTTGCTTGAGCTGAGCAAGACATTTTTTCCCGTTGTCCATTGGCATAGCGCTCTTTGAAAGTGCTGTAGAGACCCAGTGCTCAGTGTATATCTTTTTGAAGCAAGACCCCTACATTGTTGCGGAATGTAAGTACTCAGCGGTTTGTGTCATTAATTACCTTGCACATTTGAACAAGGGCGTGGCGCTGCGGTTTAGCGAACATATATTTCTTTCATGACAATATAACTATGATGTCATGCTCGCAGCAACAGCAGTACGATGCATATTTCCTCTTTAAGTGAAGAAGGCGATCAATTTTGAGGCAACTTTGCTAGTACGACTACTAGCTTGTAACACTAAAAGGCCAGCATGTCAAGGCCATATAACGTTAGCAAACATTGAAGCAATTCTCTTTCTGATAAATGTTGGCTGCTATTGATCAGGCAGTTCTGTAGAAGAGTGTGTGAGGCATGCGGTGGAACAAAAGGAAATGCTGCAACAACGAGGATAAACTGTGCCGCGTCCGAGGGAACACTCCTCTCTGACTGCGGTAACAATAGGCACCGAAAGAAAATGAATTTCGAAAGTGTGTAGGATATATTCTTGTATCTTCTTTGTGGCATCGGTGCATCAGGTGCGTACTTTCCTGTAATGTATAGTTCTCCACCTAAACAGCCTAATGCCCCATTGCTAGACCTTATTGCGTGTGCTCATATGAAAAACTTTATTTTGCTACTTGAAAAATGTCTTTTTAAGTTAACTTTTCCTGAACAACCTACTTGGGTAGAACTTTTTGAACCCCTTCTCAACAATGGACTTTTCGTGCATTCCAAGGAATGCCACTTTCCCGCAAATCTATTGAAATATTTAGTCACATCCTAAAAAAATGAATTATTTTGTCCTGACCCTTATATAACTGCTGTTGATGCGCATTTCCCACGTCCGTTACTAGGCAAAGAGCTTTGAAGTTTCCTCGGCCTGGCGTCACCATTCCGCTGATTGATCCGCAATATTGCGTCCATAGCGTACCCATTGCACAAGTACCTCACCACCGAAACGCCTTTCTTCCGATCTTATGATCGCGGGCTGTCATTACGCCACTTAAACAGACTCTGACTTGCGATCGAGTGCTGCGACAATCAACCACATGTTTATTCCCCATGTTTTAGTGTGCAGACCAGGTGAGCATCGATGTGACGGCCTTTGTCGTATGGAAAACAGTGTCCCAAACCAGCTCGAGTTAGATTTGACTGAGTGGAAAGAAACGGCTTCATTAATTGTGTGCAGCCCGCATTCATAGAGGACGCATTGCCGCCCTAAGACACCGAAACCGAAACACTATTCGCGCTCACAGCACAACCACCGGCATGGATATCCTCATTTTTCTGCCACACACGAGTAATGCTTCGGTTGCCGACGTCCATTCGGCTAGCTTCTAAGAGATGGGCTTTCTCGCGACAGCAATATGAGCCAAGATCGATAGATAATTTCCGTTAAAGGCATAATTCAAGAGTTATCCACCTTCGGTGTTGTGCTTTTTTTTACTCTTCACTGCGGGTCCCAGTAAAAGCGCGGAAGGCAGTTCTAGTCTACCACTATCCATAAAAATAAAAGGAAAAGCGTGCATTAGAAACAGAATACAATCGTAATATCCCGGTTCTGCAGTTGCGTATTCCGAGTTAAGTATGAGGCTCCTGGGCCTCGCTCGTAGATACCTGAAATGTTCATTGAACATCAGCTTACCTGAAAGCATGTCTTTCTGGAATTTAGTTCAGCCAAACATCAGCGAAAGGTCAGATATAAACGTAAGGCTTCGTGTGGCGTGCCCAAAGCTTTCTTTGAGTGACGCCGCCGATTCAGCTCAGTTGTCAATGGAAGCTTAACCAGATCGTTTTAGCTTAGAAGTTGCGGGCAGCGCAACCTTATTTTTAATTTGTTTTCTTCCCCCCCTCCTAAGCATGTTTTCTTACCCCGCGGACAGGAAAATTTTATTTTTCATTTTTTATTTTCTCTTTCTGCCGCGGTCACCCACCTAAGAAGGTATGCTTACCCCTTTCGGCTCGACAGCAGAACATGGTAAAAACAGCCGATACAGTGAATACACATTTTTGTCCGACACTTCTCCCAGTTCGCTCCAAACACGCTCTTGAGCACCCCTACACTTCCTTCCTTACCTTTGATCAGTTTAGACGAAAACGTGCGGGGAACATAAAAGGAACAAGGAATTTACGTCTAAAATTTTTCCCGTGTTCCGTAACCGAAATTGGCAGCTATACTGAATGCATGCTGGTAGTCGACACAAGTGCGCTTTTTCCCAAACAAACAGTATTTCTTTATTTCCAATAGATTACAATCAGAAAGGAATACCGTCCTCTGTTGACTTATGACCGTACCTGCCCATTACTTGCACCGTCTCAAACAAGCTAGTGTCAACTTAGAAGATTAAAGGTACGAATGTTCGTTCTCTTGAATATAGCTCTGCTGATGAATTGGGGGGGGGGGGGGGGGGGGCTTAATGCAACTAAGACAAGGAAAGTAATGATAAGCCCAAAATCTGGATACCTCGGCCAGGTTATAAAAAATACGCAAGTTGCTTAGCATACCTTTTTAGTCAAAACAAGAGAGCCTCTCTTTAAAAAGCAGTGCAGATGTTCCAAAAGACTTAGTAAAATCAATAAAAGTATCTTCTTGCGTGTAACACAAGCCACTTCCGCGCTATTAGTAGCAAACCGCCCATCTACAGACTCGTCTTTCTCACATAGCTCAACTTCCCGACGTGTCAGTGCCTCCGTTACTGTCGGCGCTTCTGTCAGAGGCTGTCGCTCCGGACAGCCAGAACGGCTGCAAATTTCCGCACCAGTGGCTTCGGCAGCCCGACTCTGGATCGATAATGTTAATGAAGTGGCAAGCGTGACGGCCTGCGCCCATGGATATCAAGTTGCGGTGAGGGGTCCTGTTTGCTCGGCGAGTCAATCCGATACGCCGCAGAGGTGCGGCGTAATTCTACACCCGCTTGTTCCCGCACGCCATGCAAATCCGCCACTACAGGATGCCGCTTCCCACAGAACATTGTATCCCGTCCCTGGCTATGGAAAACAGTTTAGGACAAAGCAGCCATTAGCGTAGACTGACGCAGGCGCTGCGCAGCTGAATATTAAGCCTGCATTCAAACATGGCACGCTTATTGTAATGCGGCCATGTCGTATGAATACGTTTCAACAGCCCCCGGTGTGCGGCAACATGGAAATTTCCGAAAGACAATGGTTTCAACTAGCTTCACTGCTGCGCCAGTTTCTTTATGATATATTGCTCACGCAGTACTGGCTTGAGCGAGCTTACTGTTTTCGGTAATAATCTCTTTTTTAGAAATTATATCGCAGCACAGTTTGTAAAATCATTTTTGCTGCTATTGTTTTTGCCCAAAACGACTGTCTCGCTGCCGTCCGCACTGTATTGATTTACTTCAAGGTTGCATGCAATCTTATGCTCTTGTTTGTAATCTTCACTTGGTATTATTTCATCACAACGCGAAGACGCAGACCCTCTCATATATCATTGCACTGTTGCTCCTAGATGTTCAGCCAAGTGTTTTTATTAAAATCGTCCTTTAGCCTCTAGGGGTTCTCATTAGATTTTCCTGAATGTGCTCACATATCAGTCATCAGCCGCCGGAAACACGTGCAGCTTAACTATGTATCAAGTAGGGACTCAAGAACCAAGGAACAAATTGTAAACAAGTGCACCCTGACGGAGACCACAAGACAAAGCATTCAAAATAAAAAAAAAATCTTTCTACCTGATAAAGCATCGCATGGTCCTGACTTTGAACTCGTCCAGAATGCGCAGAAAAAAAAAACAGAGTGTGAGATAGTATCCCTTCCTCATAAATATCTCTTCATTAGCACTTCGAACTTAAGTCTTAGATTCAACGATAACAGAGTGCGGTGATTGTATAATGTAGGTACTGCAAACATTTGGCATTCTGAAGAAACACATTTAGGTTTTTGCCTTCGTACATAGTATGCTGATTTTTATGGACATCATTGCACTGCAGAACTTTTCGTTTTGAGCATTTTAGGTCTCTTTTTACATTATATAAAATAAGAAATTGCTATAGATGTGTCTGTGGTGCATTTGGTAGGGCATAGCAAGTAAATATTACTGTGAACAGTTGGTGTTCTTGTCAGCCTGACTCCAAATGTATCAGCGCCACTCGCCCACCCTAAAGCAGGCTGATATAACGGCGCTCAGAATTTTGAAGCCAACAGCCAAATTAGCCTTTCTGCCTTTATCTTTCATGTTCTTCGAAAACGTTTTACTGCCTATTCAGCTTCATTACCAGAAAGAAAAGTAAACATTAACGGTGGTTTAGGTTTCGTTAAACCGAGGGACAAGCGGTACCTTCACGATGGTTTAGCCTGGCCAAATCTTGTTATGCTATGCTTTGGTCGTTTCTTTGGTCTTCGCCAGGCTAAACCATCGTGAAGCTACCGCTTCTCTCTCGCTTGAACCAAAGCTAAACCATAATTACTTTTTTATGGAAATTTCGAGCTATTTTAAATAATAAAGACCCTTATATATAATGTGAAGCAAGGTCCTTTATTGTTGTTTAGTCTTGGCGACGGTCCACATGTCGACTTCGTTCCTAGGCGCACCGGCACTAATCCCGTTATGTACTGGTTTAGCAGGGCGCGACGTCCCGCCCTATCCCGTAAACGCCGCGTTTCAGCTCCTTGGCGAGCTAAGAGTCGATCAAGTGACCCGATTTTGGTTGACCTTGCCTTGACCATGACTTGACCATGACGGCCGTGATGGCCTTGACTTGATCTTGAAATGACCTTGACCTTTGACTTCGATCTTTGACCTTTGCAATAGCTTGACAATTGCTCTGGCCGTTGACCATTCACTGGTTCTCCAAACTTATAAACTGAAGGCTTCACCTTGGCTGAGCCTTGAATGTCATGGGAAGTACACGGCGATCTCAGTCCGTTACCTCTAGTAGTAGAGCTATCGCTTCAGAAATATAAAGATATCGGGTGCAAACTCGGGTACAGCAATGCAGTGTTGACTCAAATGAACGGCGCTATGGCCTAGTGTCTGCATTTTCTTTTTTTTCCTTTCTGCCTCGGCGCAACAAATCACTTTATGTGACTGAACAGATATCTCCCAAAACAGAACATAAGTTAGGCTGAAGCAGCAATTAGTGCTAACTCAAAGCATTGAAGCAGATTTCATTCCTCGAGCCCGAATCTCATCTCTATTTTGCTCCCTCCCAATCGCCCTTGTCTTCCGGTTCAACCTACAAGCTTGACCGTTGGTGTTCCCTCACCGCAAATGGCCACTGATGGATTCGGCGCTGGCTGCCTCCGCCTAGAAATGCTTGGTCTTTTTCATGAGTGCAGTGAAGAACATAGAGGCCCTCCGCTTGTTTTATGTTGACAGATAGCGGCAATTTTTGCAGTTGTGTCCTGTAAATTTCTGATGTATGCTAGAAACCCGAGTTTAAGTTTTCCTTTCCTTGTTTTAGCAGCTTGTATTATTTTCAACTACTGTCACAAAAAATTGGGAGTAATAAGTTATTTTTGGCACTCACTTAAGTGCACTAGGCCGCAATGAATTAATATCTCTACAAACGACGAAGCGCTGTTACTAAGACAACGCTTAAATAAATGACTTATAATTGTCAGCAATCAACACAGAATACTGTCACGAAAAAAATTAAAGAGGGCGGCAGAAAGTTGGGTGGGCGGATGAGATTAAGAAGCTTTCGCTGAATACAATGGCCGCAGCTGGCAAAGGACATGATTAATTGGAGAGATATGTGAGAGGCCTTTGCCCTGCAGTGGGCGTAGTCAGGCTCATGATGATAAATATGATTATGAAAGTGTCCTTTGTCTTGGAATTAACTAGTGTAAGTGTGAAGGCATTATTTGGTTCTTTTTAGTTTTGAGAAGCGGCATTAGGGTCATAACGACAATGAAAACTTCACTATGTTGGCCTCCTGACATAAAAGATAGATACCCACAATAGCGAAAGGACACCCTGGGCATTCACCGTGTTTGGCACACCACTGTCTAGCATAAACGTGGTGTGGTTTTACCGTGGTTAAACCGAGTAGTCGCGCGAAAGCGTATGTTTAGCCTCATTGCCTCATGGTTTTGTACTGCTGGGTCGTCTGCACGTCTGGTGACGATATTAAAGCGAAAGCTACATTGGCCGCGAACTTGCGATTTCTCTGCGGCGGTGCTCCGAGCAGGCACAGAGACAGACCGTGAGCCGTTGCCTAGCAACCGCCGCAGCTAAGCGGACGCCGCGCGCTCGCCGCGCCATCTGGCATGATGTCACACCGCTTTCCTCGTCGTTGCGCTCGCCTCCGCTCGCTTCTTTAGCTGTGTCGCATGCCTGATAGCATGTCGGAGGATTGAAAAGGAGAGCTCGCGTGCGCCGCAACCACAGTTGTGGCGGCAGTATGGACGGGGGCAAGTCTGTTAAGCAGAAGGAGATGAAGAGGAAATGAGTGCCTTGGAAGCAGAGGAACAGCGCACCGAACGACTGGCTAAACGCCGTGACTAAGCCGCCGTGAGCGGGGCACGTTATGTGTCGTCTTTAATACAGCAACAACATAGCTAGACAACCAGACTAACCTGGACATGCAATCGAGACTAACCAAGGCTAACCAAGCTATGCCCTAGCTTTCGTTACGTATATCCTGGCATAGCCGAGCGAAGCTACTGCCAATTTTTAGAATGAGGTTAAGCTCTGATCGTGGTTAAAATGATCTCATCTGTTCGTGCCGCAAATGGAAGTCGATGAAGACGACAATGTGCAATTCATAGCGCGACAGTGTGCCGCGATAGAATAGTGCTCTCGTGTAGTGGCCAGCGAAGCTGATCTATTAGCAACGCCGCGGGCTCGAAACCCAGTCGCTGCATTATTTATTTCACTTCTGCATGGGCTGTTTCTATGCTTCGCTTGGCGAAGGCCACTCTCAAGATCACCCTCTCATTCGCTACAGCTCGCGCGGCGCTCTCCGAACTTACGCGAGCTTACCCGAGTTACTCCGAGGATTCACACATGATTCTTGTTCGGGACCGCGTTATGTAGTGCTTTCGCGCTAAAACAGAATGCGGCAGCTATCCGCCACGCTGGTGACAAATAAATATGAAGCACACACTGCCTGTAGTTCTCATACCATGGCAGAGAAAGATACCCGCAACTACAGAAGCAAAGTGGACGTCATTACAAGTCTTCGAAATGAGACAGGACAAAAAGTGTGCGTCATCTTTCATTTTGTTAACGGCGACGAGTTGCCATATTCCGCACAGCCACTCCTTTCATCCGAGCAGACACCACAACGCGCTTAATTATTCGCGAGCCTCATTGCAAACCGGTTTTCCTCACGATGAGGTACTCCTCTGTGTGAACCGGCGAGGTCTGGTTTCCCGGCAGAAAAGGAAAAAAACGCTGAGAGATCCACGCTTCCGCTCCCATCACGCTTTCTCCCAAATTGTACGCAAATGAAAACTTCACGTGCGGGCACGCAAGACACACACCGTCGGCGTGAGCGTCAAACGCTAAACACAACAATCGCTGCAGCGACACGCGCGCGAGAAGAAGCGTTGAGCGAAGCGAGTCCTGCGGCGGTGGCGGTGGGCCATGATTAACAATGGAGCGCGAGATATTTCCGCGCACTTGGGCGCGAAACGCGGTGTCCTCTCCGGCAGCTCTGCGCTTCCTGAGAACGAGAACAAAAAAGAGAAAAATAAAATGCTCAGCATACGAGCGTACGCTTCTCCCAGGCGAAAATGTGCGGCTACGCGTGCGAAGGCTTTGCATCCCACCGCAGCGTTGAACGGCGCGTCAAATGTAAACAGACTCGCATGCGAGACGTGCAC
This sequence comes from Amblyomma americanum, assembly GCF_052857255.1. NCBI lineage: Eukaryota > Metazoa > Arthropoda > Arachnida > Ixodida > Ixodidae > Amblyomma > Amblyomma americanum. The sequence continues at coordinate 163,525,796 of NC_135500.1, read as the reverse complement.
TCCAATCCCCCGAAGCGCGGTGATGTGATGCGCTGAAAACTGCTGCCGGTGTAGCTGAAGTGAAAAATTCGAGTGTAAAATGATGCGCACCGGGCTGCGCCCATGTGTGGGGCTCCTCTTTAACCTCGCTCTGCCAGTTTTGTGTCCGTACGCATGGTCAGATTTCTTTTAAATTCTTGTTTTTTCCTCCAGGAACCTACCGCTGTTGAACGCTGCTTTGCTCACCCAACTACGTTGAGGGCTAGTTCGTACAGAGTGTGCGCGCCATTTAGCGCACAAGAAAAAAAAAGCAAGAAAAAATGAATTTTTTTCGTCGTAAAGAAAGGTGAGGTAAAAAGCCGTATTTTCTTTATCGCGTGATTAAAACTCCATCGCTTCTGTTCTTGGTCCCCAGTTGCATTTAAAGGCGTTTGATTTCATTATTTTGGGGAGTTAGTGTTGATCAGTTGTTAGGCTCCTCGAAATACGTGATGGTTTCAATCATAGAGTCGCAGAGCATTCTTGCAAAACAACAATCGTCACTTTTTCTGAATGGAAACAGCACACTGAACAGTAACTACGGGTGCTTATGCGCAGCGTTGGCGGCTGCTTATAACAATCAGTTACCAGCAGATTTAACCGTCTCATGCGCCTCCAATGGCTTAATAATAAATTAACCTAACTTAAATAGCACATCATAATTATTGCATTTTACCAGGGGAAAGCCAACTTCACAACCCCTGAACAAAACAGGCACGAGAGAGCAGGGGCTTCAACTCTTTTTGCGTGGTTTCTGAAAATAATTTTGTTCCAAAAAACTGTGCTATCAATAATATCTAAATTCTGCAACTGTTTTGGAAGTTTCTCCTATAGTTATAAAGGACAACCTGCGTAGACTGTTATGTGAGTAGATAAGCAAACCGCCCTTTTGTTTTCTTTGCGCACGTGTTATCAATATTCCCTCTCCTTTTCCTCACCACGCAAACAACCTCTTTGAATACCGTAGGCGAAGTCTTGCATTTCATTCGTCGCGAACTACCGGATGCCGTAATTCAATCCTTGAAGTTGCAGTTTGAGTTGAAATGTAGCATGCGAGGAACAGTGCTTTTGCAGTGCACAGTTCGTTTTTCATCTTTTACGACAACTACTCGGTATGTCATGTGGCTTAACAAGCCTCCCCTCTAGAACGAGAGCGCAGAGCCTGTTCAGAGCAAAGTGTTGACAACGTATCGCGGAGAGCAATTTTCACTTTTTACAATACTGACATGGCAACCACACTGATGTGGCGGACGCCAGGCGTGTAAACCATAGGCCAGAACTGCTGTACTTGGTTTTCTTCCTCGCAAGCCCCGAACTGTTATGGCCTAATCTCAGCTTACAGTCATGTCAGCCCTATGAAAAGGGGCAGTGTACTGAGTTTTTGGCACGTGAACACTGTAAAGAGGAAGATGAGAAAGCTGTTAGGAAAGGAAAGGCGGCGCAGTGGTCTCTGTGTGCAGGCATTGGTAAACTTTACTCAGTCAACGCCCGTTACAACGAATCTGGTTAAATTAGACTTCGGGATATAATATATGGCATCACTAATTTTCTTTGCTTCACATAGATTTTTATTCTAGGAAGTTTCGCTTCTAATGGACCCCTTTATTAAGGACTATCGGTTACAGATGGCTAAATTGGTTGTAAATGGGGTCTAGAGCATCTTTTCCAGTGGACATCTGAAGAATCTTAGAACTCTTCGCCATGCAAGCCTTCAAGAATAAGCCCGCTTCCTATGGTGCTTGGAGAACTAACATAAGTGTGTACTCAGCCATCAACGATGGTAAATATAACGGCAAGATTGACCAGAAAGTACCGCACAATAAATTGAAGTCGCTCGATGTTACTGTGCACATCGGAGCTGACAATGAATACTTCCTACAGGCAAAACTACTTGGCTGCTATAGTTCGACAGCTAGTAGAAATTTAACAGAAAGTTAATGCAGGTTCGCTCGTACGATCCCGGCAATACTTGACCACTGAATTTGTGTTTCAAAAATATTTTTTTTTATTGTGAAAATGAGTTCGCATGACGCACATCAAGACAATCAAGCGATTCCTAGAGCAACATGACAAATCCTCTAGTGTGCTTCGGCAACTGCGAACTACGAGTGCAGTACAAACATAATGTAGGACAGTTTAAACGACAGAGGCAGTACTTCATCTCTAAGTTCTTTATCAAGATAAAAACAAAGCTTCGTTCAGTGACTTTGCAAAAGGCTCTTTTACTTTTGTTTCCCTTCTTTTGTTTCATATAGACTGTACTGACGACACCATGATAGACGTTTTTCTTTGGATCATGCGAGTACTTCGTAAAGACCTTCCACCGCATGAACTTTTTTTGAGCCGCGTCGTGAGGTTATTCATATATATACTTACCCATTTTTTTCAAAATGCGGAAGACTAAAATTGTGGCACATGCATAAGGGGCAATGCAAACCAAACAAAAGTAGTAATGCGCAAACAAGGCAGTACATTGGTCTCAAGCAGTTTATTTATTTATTTGAAATACCGCAAGCTTCGGTACGGAGCATTGAGAAATATAATTTAAACAGAAAAAATTACATTTGGTGAAAATTGAAGCGAAAAACAAAGAGGGGGGCGGAAATTTGGGCGAGTTAGTAAAGGTGCTTATTGAGTGGAACCGCGGAAACAGCGCGCTCGTCTCTGTTGTTTGCTTGTTCTCTGTCTTTCGTCATTTTGCGCCATTCCACCCATTGTGAAGAATAAACAACAAAAATGTTATATAAATGCTGCGTTATCGATCGTCCTTGCGAAAACTAACGAGACAACCTGGCTTGTTTCTGAGTTTTACAGTGCAGGCCTTAGGGCACTCCTAAAAACCAGAAGGCCTCAGAAAGTGTGAAAAAGGGCTCTACTAACCTGAAGTATATTTATACTTAAGGGGTGCAATAAATTCACCGCTACACGGCTAAGAAACGAACTGCGTTGCTTCGTTTCTTTTGACAAATATTTAGTTAGAAGCGCTGAAAAAACACCACGTTAAGTGATGAAGCATGCCAAGAATCTTTCAGCACGAATTTACACTTATTTCTTTTTATTAGAGAGATAAACTTTTCAGAAATTTATAAGCTGTTGCTTTGAAAAAATGCCGCAATTCGCTATTCAGCGGGAAATTTTTTCATTTCTTTTAATTTCCGCTTAAACGTGACGAAGCAAATTTTCGTGACAGAGGTCCTGCTCAAAAAGGAGAGGTCAAATGTACACATAAATTTACCGCATAATACCTTGAGCTAAATTATTTTCCCTGTCTGAAACAAGCCTCTGTAATCGCTCGAGAAATTAATGATTATCATGTGCTTTTCGACGATTTTATGAGCTTTTCGATACATGCACACATTCGTCGTCCTTTACCGGAACTCCAAAGCGCGGCCCCGCTTCAATGAGACAGGATTTTTTTTTTCTGGCTCCAAATACTCTTTCCAGAATTGAATACTGCGACACTCTCGAGCATGAGAAAAAAAAGAACAGCGCGACAGGTTATTTTACTACCGCGGAAACTTCGCTGTCCTTTAAACACAACCGGAAAAGCAAGCCCAGCCGGCAACGACTTAAAGGGATGGTGCGAAATATTTCGAATGGCCTCGAAAGCTGCGCACGAGAGCGAGAAGTGCCATTCGCGTATGGACTGTCCCTTATTCGCACTTCCGAGCTTTTTTTTTTTTTTTAACATGGCGCAATGGCCTTCTGCTCCGCCGTGTGCGAAGTTCAAGTTATATCGGACTTCATCTAGAAAGCGCACGGTTTGGTGGAATGCAAGGTGCTTGCTATTGATCACGTTCGAGCCCTCCTCCCACACGAGTGCGTACTCATTGCTTCGGCAAGAATGAATTCGATAAATTAAGCGCGCAGCCAATTAATCTTCCTTAGCAACGACTCATTTCCCTCGCGGAGTTGCGTTTCTTCTCTTTATTTCTCACCGGCAAGGTTCGCAGATATTCTCGATTCGAGCGTAGTAGAAGCACTTAAATCAAGAGCCTTACGAAGAGATTTGATTTATAAAGCATGGTGCTCAAAACTTTCTCGCTTTCCTTTGAAGAAACGTGACCACTGCATTGTTTTACTCTGTAATGCATGAGTGCGATCTAGCAGGCTGCAAGTTTTTATTGAATTAAGTGCGCATTAAGTAAGTGTGCTAACCTACAGCATATATATATATATATATATATATATATATATATATATATATATATATATATATATATATATATATATATATATATATATATATATATATATATATATATATATATATATATATATATATATATATATATATATATATATATGTATTAAAGGGCTACTGATTCAGAAAAATGCAGCCTAATAATTCCTAAAGCTAGGAATAGAAAATGTGATTGACGATGTCAGAATTGCGATCATTTAAAAAAAAAAGGTTATGAAAGTCAAGCTTCTTAACACATGATTCAAAGATCCTGAGAGACCTGCGTGGAACACATCGTTCTGTGAAGTTACAAATCTCAGTTCAGTAGGTTAAGAAGTAAAATGTTTCCATCTCTTGCTCTCCAGGCGTACAAAAACGTGAGAGACGGTTATTGCCTGATAGGTGGCCCAATGTTTAGGATAATACCATAATGTGAAGCAGATTTGTAATAATAGTGTAAATACTCAGGACTTAGTTTCCGCCCAAGGGCAGCCATTTGGCTACACAGGAAAGCTATACAGCTTTCATAGACACTTGGTAGTTGAATGACGAAAAATGTGCCCTGGTCTGAAAGTCGAACCCGGGACCACCGCCTATACGTGGCTATCACACGATAAACTAAGGTAACCAGGGCGGCTAGTAGACGGTAGGATAAAAGTGAACTGATCAAAAACCTGATGAAGGACTGCCGTTAAGTGTTTAGGGGAATCTCCCAAGGTAGAGTAGATATTTTACAAGTGAACAAAACATCATTATCTTTGACACAAGCGCAGCCTTATGGCTACAAAGCAAAGCGTTAAATTTTCTTCGGCATTTGCTATCTGTCAACATGTAACTCAACTGCCACAGAAACTCCGGCTTTCGTTGGCAAAATTCGCATTTCACTTGGTCAAGAAATGTTATTACCACGCTCATTCTAATACCCCAAATGGCCGCCAGTGCAAATCTGGAGGGTTTCATTTTGTTTTCAGCGTAAGCATGTTTATCTAAACGCTTGTTGCGACGCCTAATTGCCCGTGCTGGGTATGAGGAGGAAACAACAAAAAGTACCTTTGTACATTCAAATCAGATAAAATCGAAGTGCGTTTTATTCTAATTCACTTATTAAAAAAATCTTTTAGCTTTTCAACTTCTGCACATAGTGAATTCTGTTTGTCCAGCAGACAGCAGAATTATCGAACCACAAGGAGACGTCTCTCATATCACAAAAGTGCCGCTATTTTTCTCAGATATGAAGGCGAATTTTTATATTTAAGCTCTTACGTAATTAGTTCATTTTAAACGGTATTCTTATGTCCGCGGAGAGTTCTTCAAGCACTACGGTAAGGAACTTAAGGCTGGCTTGGCGCAGCGTCCAAAAGATCGGCGGGCTCGCAACATATCTGGAAGACTGCACGAGTGTTTTAATAAACATGTAGTAGAAAAACGGCTCGCATAGAAGGTAGCGACCTCTTCGCCTCCAATGTGTATAAAACAGCTCGGAACACAGCGTACCAGAGAAGCAGCGTCGTGGAGGTAAAAACTAGCAGAAGACGAAACTGGGATTTCAAACTCAACATCACTGTGGATCGAAGCAGGCTTTATGTGACTGAAGATGTCAGTCACCTTAGGCAAGCTTTCAACATGCTGTCCTGTATAAGCGAAAACGACTGGTCACTGCTGTTGCCGAATTCCAAGAAGCCAAACGCTCAGTCTTAGCCCATCATGCAGAAAGAAACATAAAAGAAAAGACCTGAAAAAAAAGAGAAGACCTGAGTCAGCACTGACGTCATATGCTTCACTGCCGAACGCCCGAAGATCTGGTTGGGAAGGACATACAGCGAGCGGAAACAGAGAAGCTTATATCGGCCGTCCCCGTGGCCGCGTGGAGGCAGGGAGGAGGAGAGTTTAGATGCTCGGAGTATAGGAAGGGGACTCTGGTGCTCGTACTGTCGAGAGTAGCTGGTGAACCCTGATCGCGTATATCCATAGCGAGCGTACACTGCGAGCACGGTCTGCAGAAGGAGACCGAACGGAGCCAACGGCAGTGTGGAGCGGCTTTTTTTACGACGTCCTCGTCCGCAGCCGCATGCGAGACCCCGCGCCAGCCGAGGCGAATGCTTCTGCTGCTGGGTCACCCGATGGCGAAAACTGCACGCGCCTCCGAAAAAGCGACGAGCGACTTCCTAGTTTCCGAGCGTGTGACCAAAAAGCGCTCGTAACACGATGGACAAAAGGCGGACACGTTTCCAGGCGCGCCAGCCAGAAAATAGCTTTCTGCCCCCTCCCTCTTCCCTCAAGTCCTCCCTACTTCCCTTCTCTCTCTTCTCCTTCCAGTCAGCTTTCTCCCCGAGTGCTCTCTGCTACGCCCCCTCCTCTTTGCTGCGTATGTGATGTTGCTGTCTTTCTCGTGCGGGCGTAAACGAAACCCGATCTTGTAGCGCCCGTTCCCGGCGATAAGAGGCGACGATCACCCACGTTTTGTTTCCTGGATATTTTGTTTTGCTGTTCCTCAAGTTAACTACCTTGAAGTTCCGTGTATCACAGAACGTATAAAGTACGGCGGCAGGAGGCGCGCCCACAGCGGATATTGTAGAGACACGGTATGACGGCAGGCACTGCAGAAGGCGGCTCACAAAAACCGCCAACTGCAGAAGCGCCTACAATGTTTCAGACACATGTGTGGGTGTTTGCGCGCCTGTGCGTGCCTGCTTACGTGCCTGAGTACGCTCCCTTGCTTGCCTGCCTGCCTGCCTGCCTGCCTGAAAATTCACCTTCTTCGATTCGGACCAAACCATGTCCAGCCTGTTTTGACCTCAGTCATTCCCTTAGTTTGATCTTGGTTTGACCTTTGAGAAGCCTTGACATTTAAAGAGAATCCAAATAACGTCGGTTAACAATAATCACGTAATAGACTAGCAAGAACAGCTATCGCTCAGCCATTCGGTGTAACATAGTTAAACCGCTGCTAGGTTGTTGCTGTTTTTTTAGAGCGTCCGCTCTTTCTGTTGGGATCTCCTGGTTTCGTGCCGTTCAATTAGCATCCACTTTTTCATGACAACCTTGCGCACAAAGTATGTGCCTCGCGAGTCCTGCGCCCGAATTCATTCTTATTCGGGTCGGGCCCACGGCCGTAAAAAGACGCCGCAGAACGCTACCGAACACTTCTCAGGTAAGCACCCTAGAATTCATCAACTCCTCTCTAACCGGTTCAGGCCGGACTTTGCAGGTGCACCGCAATGGCAACTTCAGCGCCGACTTCCTTGCGCTCATCCACTTCATCACCACATTCGTATCACAAAACGTCACTCGCGGATTTGTTGTTAAACAGCGCGGGAAGACGGGACACACAAAAGATAGGCACGCAACACAAGCAGCGTGTCCCGTCATCCCGTTAGTGTGTCCCACTCGTGTGTCCCTTCTTGATGCGCTCTTTAAAAACAAATCATTAGCAAGTCGACCAATCGCTCCCGAAATTAAACCAACGCAGCCGAATCCATTACAAAGCACGTGCGTGTAAAAGCGTTTATGTGAGCAAGTGCATCATTGCATCGTTCATGAGAGCAGGTGTTATCAAAGTAAGAAACACAAACGACATCGAGGCAATAAGCACAATGGTCAATTGGCGTTTGGCGGCGGCCAGAAACAATAATACGCAGTTGTGTCATTCAATAGCTAAGCCTGAACTCAGCAGTAAAGATGAACAATAACTGGTGATCATCAGAAAGATGCAGCGAATGCGAGTTAAGCTATGTATTGTTGCATGGGCTACTTGGTGAGCGGTGGCGTAGTGAAAACCTCCGAAATACTTTAGACCACCTGGGGGTCATTAACATGCTTTTACAACGCACAACACACTTGCGTTTTTGCATTCCTCCTTCCTCAAAATGTGGCCGCCGCGGTCAGAAATCGACCCTGCGACATCCGGATCAGGAACTGAACGCCAAAGCCTACAAGACACCGCGTAGGGTAGCTGTGCATACATCTGCATTAGGTGTCTTCATGGCACTTGGTCATTTTTAATGCAAAAGCGTTAGAAGGGCCGTGGCGGTCAAAACTGCATAGTCCTGATGTTAGCGTCTGTGGGAACCTTCCACCTTCCGACCGCGCCACGCGGCAGGCGGTGTCTTGTGGGATTTCACTCTCTCCGCCTGCCCCCTGCCAAACGGCCCCTCTCTCATCCCCTTCCATCTCTACACTTGTAATGAAGAGAAGGGAGACGCCGGATTAAGAATGAGTCAGCGATAATGACAATGGCCAACAAAAAGAAGATGACTCAGACCGCAGGACGACCACCTGCAAGGTAGACAGCCTCCCGAAGAACTATCTCTACAATAATGATGTCTGCAGGAGCTATTCTTTTTCCGCTTTGCACTTGAAGGGCGACCTGAGTATCACAAGCCAAGCGGGACTGTGTTTGAAACAGTTAAGTGCCGGCACAAATTGGCATCGCTTAATAGCTGTGTCGCTGCACAGGTAGTGGTATGAGTCCTGGCCGCGATATGTATATTGATGTTTTAAATAGCAACCACTGCTTATGAGGACTGACCTCCATAAATTTTGAAGGACGTTTTTAACAGCCACCACCGCTTGAGTTAACAAACAACCGAAGATGTCACAAAGAAAGGGGGAGATGACACTGTTTAATTTGAAATCAGAATTGGAATAGATCGGCGAGAGAAGAATGCTATCGGGGGCATTTCTTCCGCAGCAGTCCAATTCATCATGCAGCAATTATTTTTCGGGAATCTTCAGCCACAGTATTCACCGTTTAATTTTTACGCGACCTGAGATGAAAAAAAAAGAAACATTAGTGCTACTCAAAAGGGCGGGAGTACCATCATCGCCCTTTCTGATTAGTTTGCTGTGTTACCAATCCAGTAATTATTCCCAAGACTGTTTAGGATGGAAAAAAAAATCTGGCTGAATGCTCGGAGAAGCCAGTACCGCTCCCGAAACGTGTGGGCCATGAGAAAAAAAACGAGTGAAAGCCGCCTGATTTTGCAGCGGGCCAAGTCTACAATAATAGATCCATTGAATACGCTGAAAATGTGAAACTGGATACCTGTTTCCGGCATAAAACCTGCGTAGAATATTCATGATACAATCTATACCCAGCGAATGGGTAATCTAATTATTTTTCGTGATTTCCTAGAGCATGAAGTGGGAAATAATGTCTCAGTGGCAAAATCTACTGCACGCTCAGAAAGTGCATTCGGAAGGACTTCCATTATTGCTGTTTACTGCTCTCGAATTTTACCCTCCGATTATTTTGCCCTCCTGATAACGGCGAATGGAGCGCGAACACGCGAGATTCTAGACGACACAGCAGAGAACAGACCACATTGAAAGAAAAGGCACCGCTGGTACGGGGTGACGGTAAAGGACAAACAGGTCACTGTTTCTGTTGTTTTCTCATTATAAATACACCAACCGACCAAACTTGTAAACTGTTTGAAGCAAGACTCCACTCGAAAAGTAAAACAGAAAAATTTCTTATTCGGCACAGGACGCGTACCCAGTTAAGCTCAGCCCAACTACATGTATACCGCACCGAGAGGTCGGATTGCAATGGCTTGTGCCTCAAAGGCCGATTTGAAAATGTCTGCTCGTGGCTACAATAGTGAGTTGAATTTTTTTCTTATAAAACTAGGGAAGATTACAATAACCAAGGTGATCCTGTAACGCGCCTCCACGCTTCGTATTATTCCTTAACGGCACGTGTGCTTGTAGACCCTTTCAACTTCAATCCTGACTTGAGCAGTACACGGAACATTGAATGGATTTTTTTCACAGAGTAATTGTAGAAGGAACTTTCTGGGATTGCTTTAGTGTGTTAAGGTAAGCTCCTAACTTGTCCTTTTTTTTTCAGAAAAGCGAGGCAGTTAATAAAACGAACATAAAACCAGCAGTAACGTGGGCGTCCGGCAAATGTACCGTAATGCGTAGGTGAGCTCATTCCTGATAAAATGTGCCTCTTTTAAACTTGCAGTCCACTATAAGCAAAGAATGAAAGGACAGGAGGGGGGGGGGGGGGGGTAACATATTTCACCACGTGTAAACTATAGTGGAGGTGTGTAGACGGGGAGAATAAATGCGTTATTCTGGGATGCAAGAATAGTGCATATAGGCGGCCATAAAAGGATCCTTTTCTGACAGTTTTTCAACACGAGGAAGTAGTTTGCGAACATCATGCTGTTATCTGTACTAGACTCAAGCGTAGGAATAGCCCGGTTGTGACAAATGCTGCTTGAGTAACACAGCGCGCTGCTTATATCAGAGTATGGAAACCGCACTTGTTTTTCAGTCGACTGAAAAAAACAGTGGTGGGCCAGACGGCCATTGAAAGAGAAGTTTTTTTTAAAATAATTGCGGTTTTAACGCTATTTAAGGCCCAAGCAGAAAACACTCACCTTTTATCGTCTTCTGCAGCAGTCAATTCTCAACATAAAAAGAAATGCGGTAGTTCACAGCACAATCATATGCAATATTAAAAGCAGTCCTTCATTTCGTGGCGCACTACGCTTCAAAAAAAAAAACACTCAATTTACCGTTAATGCGCTACAACCTATCTCCATCGCCGCAAGCCGGAATAAGCACAAAATGAGACTATAATAGTGAAGCACCGGGATTCATTATTTCCATTCACAGCGCGGTTGTTTTTTAGGCGCCCAATGATACATTCTAAGTCAAACGTAATCAGGCCAAATCTCAAGCTCTTGAAACGTGAGCACTAGAGCGTTCCCCTTAAAGAGATTGAGCCTACTGGGCGTCAGAGGTGTGTCTCAAAATGGCTGAAATGCAAACAACGAGGTCTCAAGAATTTGAACCACGATTTAGAATCTGGCTTTGAAAAAAGTCGCAAGATCATCAAGGGACTTTAATTGCAGTTATAGTCGTTCTCCTTTCGACAGCTAAGCGCTAGTAGTCAAACAGAGCGCAAGTCATTGTACGTCACACCCCCCGGATGGCCGACTGGCCAAGGGAATTATCGGGCTTATGGTGTCATGGCCCATACCTGATAGAGGTCCTCGAGCTATGGTGGATGCACTAGAGAAAACTAGGCGAGAGACTGGCTGTACAGTAAAGAAATATCAGCAGCTTTCTATAACAAATTTATTGCCGCAAAGCAGCCAGTGGAGAAAGAAAATGACTACAAATTGGAGCCAGCACTCCACCTGTATTAGAACTCAGAGATCGATGGTTCACCTTCTCACTCTGTCCACGTGAGGCACTTATTCTTCTTTTTACGTCTTGAATGAAGGCAGAATCGTAGAGCAGAGGACCAGGAATTGAATTCAGTTAGTGGCAGGCGCAATGATAACCAAATATCTGGGATGCTACTACTCTAGAGCGTGTCTGCGTCGGTGCTGGTCGGTGCCCAGCCACCACTTCGACCAGGCTTTCTATCTCTGCCTTCACGTAGCACTCGTAGGTTTAAGCCCTGCATACCCTTCTTTTCTTCGGAAATGTTAGGTACTTTGGCACACAAATCGTTTTGGTGACCGTTGTGTCCTGTAAGTCTTAACCTTTTAGCACCCGCGGGTATTGTGCATCCGTCACCGGGCTTCCTATGTGTTTCATCACTACCTAGCACCCCAAAGAGCGTAGTACCAATATTGGTTTTATATTTCATGGGGGCAAGAATTTACAAGTGCGTGACTCGCCTACAAGGGCGGTACATTGTGAAAATATGTGACGGCTTCACTTGAAACTGTTGAGCACGTTGGCCAATATGTTGTGCTGGAGTACAAGTTGGTAGTTCACTGATGATCTGCGGTAAAAAAACAGAAGCTATCTTTTTCGCATCTGGAGCACATGCTCAATCAAATGTTTTCAATTGCATTTCCGCTCATGTTAGGGTAAAGATCTTCTTTGACCCTTTGTCTCCAAACTATTTCTTATAAAAACCTTCGAGAAACACCTATTTCTTAATGCTACATTTCATTTTTCAGGGAACATAAAAGACAGCAAGAGCTAGAAATTGAACTTAAATAAATTTACGCATTGAAGTCCAAAATAAATTATTGAAAATGGAACAAAACGTTCGGCTTCACTGCACATTCTTCTTGCACACTCTCCGGGAGTTCGTGGTGGTACTGACAGTGCTCGCCCGGAAAGGTCAGTTTCTCACGCTGTTAGTCAAGAAAAGTGGTTGGAAGGAGTTACTTCTGTGAAAGGGCCAATCTGGCAGAAAAAGTATTGCATTGGTACGGTACCCTTAAAGCAGTGTACCGTGCAGAGCGCCACACCATAGTGTCCGCACCAGGTACGGATTTCTTTCCGAGTACTTTAAGTTTTTGCCCTCTGACCGTTTGAAGCAAATAAAGCAGCAACGTGTAGGAACTGCGGAAAGTGGTACCAAAAGACCTGGAACCAAATCGTCGTATACAATTCCTTTATTACTTTGGTTGCAAGGCTGAAAGTTCACAGCATCTGAATATTCACTACCTTCCGCTTCGAGATGCGCCTCCTTCCCACCTACAAATAGTAAACGTTCAGGCAAAGCAGGGCATGGTCGGCGCTGACCCTCGTCAGTCCACCGCTCGCAAGCCGAAACGTTCTCGCCTTCAGAATCCATCGAATCTGAAGTGAAGAACGAAAGCTCAGTGGCATCGCACTTACTATGAGGAGAGATATTATTGTCGGCGTTTTAATCTGAGTAAACATCGACACACCTTCTTATTCGGCCCTTTTTCTGGGCAGACTCATTAAAGTGGGAATTGTTTCCACCTCAGGCCGCTATATGTTATCGCCTGTTATCAGCGTTAAAATTATTTTTGGCTAGATTGGCCGCTACATCAGGCATTTTTTTCTTTATAGCGTCATATGTCGATGTCATCGTTTACTGAAACAATGAGGCTCATCTTCGATACGAGATGAGAACCTGCGCGATCGACGATGTGCCTGGCTAATCTTCGAGGAGAACTGTGCCAACTATGTGGATGAACATAGCTCGTTTTCCATAGCAAAGGGGTTAAACACCGAAGAGCATGTTTTTCCTTCCGTACGGAAGAACTCTATCATTCTCTATTACGCCGACGCTTCCATCTGATCGCATTTTTAACATCGCGGTTTTTTAGCTTCTAACATTCAGGTTGCAAACATGATTTCACTTTCTCGCATGCCGCCAGAAAGTTGAGCAATATTCCCAAAAATAAGAGTTTAGTGTGCCTGGGGTCTTTATCGCGTTTCAGGTTAGGTCCGTTGTGATTACAGAGTATGAAGGCTAGCAGACAGGAAAGCGATAAACAACCGGCGCTTCCTAGAAGCTAATGACTGGCAAAAGTGAGCATTGAAAGAGCTGCTTATTATTCCACGCTGAAAGCTTCTAAAGAGAAAAAATGCAGAAAAGCAAAGTAATGTTCAACAGATTTGGAAGAGAACAGCAGTTCACAATTGGTAGCGATGTGCATGAAGTGGTAAGGGAATACGTGTTCTTAGGTCAGGTAGTGTCCGCAGATCGGGATCATGAGAGGCAAATAACTAGAAGAATAGCAATGAGGTGGAGTGCATTTGATAGGTTCTCTCAGATCACGAATAGCAGTTTACTAATATCCTTCAAGAGAAAAGTATATGACGCCCTTATCTTACCTGTACTCACCTATGAGGCAGAAACCTGGAGGCTAACAAAAAAGATTAAGCTTCAGTTAAAAACTACGCGGCAAGCTATGGAAAGAAAAATGAAAGGTGTAACGTTAAGAGACAGGACGAGGGTGTGGGGGGTCAGGAATCAAAGAGGGATTAATGAAATCCTAGTCGAAATCAAGGGGAAGAAATGGACTTGGGCAGGGTATGTAATGCGAAGGCAAGATAACCGATGGTCCTTAAAGGTAAAAGCCTGGATTCCATAGGAAGGGAAGCGTAGTAGGGGGCTGCATATAGTTAGGTGGGCGGATGTGATTAAGAAGTTTGCGCGCATAGGGTGGCCGCAGCTGGCAAAGGACAGAGTTAATTGGAGAGATATGGGACAGGCCTTTGGCCTGCAGTGGGTGTAGTCAAACTGATGATGATGATGACAGGATAAATGTTAAAATCATCAGGTGCGGCCTAGTGCTTAGTGTGAAGATGGTATCTGGACAGGCCTCTCTGGCTCACTACATGCAAAAGAAACTTCGAGCGCAGATATGCGTCAAGAATAACTGGAAACCTGAAAGGTCTTTTAATAGATGTTTGTTATTGTTTGAATAGTGGTGACAGGAACAATATAAGAAGAGAAAATAACAAATAAGAAAGGACGTTGAACAAAAACACTGAGAGTGAAGTCATTAAAATACACTGAACAAGGTTCTTTGGCAAATTACATTAAGCATCTCAATTACAAGCGACAATATCTATAAAGCAAGCAAAAAAATTGTGGCAGTGGCTTACCTCGGATATGCTAAGATATGCGTAGCGAAAGCTGAGGCATAGCTTGGTTAGCCTTGGTTAATCTTGATTGCAAGTCCAGGTTAGTCTGGTTGCCTGGCCAGCTGTTGTCACGTGGTTCGTAACGCGTTTGGTCATGCGACCAGTCACGTTATTGGTCACGTGGTGCGGTGCGACCATGGTGGGAATGCGAGCACGGTGGCAATCAGAGCACGGCGAAACTTCGAGTTCGTGGCCAATGTAGCTTTCGTTACAAAACATACGGGTCGTGCCCACGTAGGCCAATTTTTCTTCCTACGAACGTGATGAACGCACGCATTTTGCGCCTCCTTACTGTGAGTGCTCTGATGAAGTAAGTTTTCATCAATTCCCAGTACGTTAGTTCTGGTGCTGATGTTTGCCGCAGATGTAAGAACAATATCTGATTCGCTTTTGATGAACTACGAGCAAAATACCACAACTCCCAGCCCACTGAGAGACCTGGACGGCCGAATAAAATCGCAGGAAAGCTGCTGTCTTGACATATCATTGCACGTGAGTTCTTTCGACGGACTGATCAGCTAGAACAGAGGGACCCAAATGGAACAGATGGGGGCCACAACAGATCATTCATGTGATTAAGTATTGTTCCATATTTTACTAGATTGAATATGATATTCATTTTCAGTTTTTCTTCTGTTTCTTCTTGAGGGGAAGTGTACGAAACAAATGTCTGTGCACAGCTGCTGCACCCAAATTATCCATGGTATAGCTCTCACATCTATTTCTGGGATCGTTTTTTCACTGTGGGCGTTGTTTTTGTTACGCACATAAGGACCCCAACGCAGGTTCCATTCCCAAACTTTCACTCAATTTTTGTTTTGTTCTCCTTATCCCCTTGTAGAGTTGCCAATCTAGCAGTGTCTGGTTAGCCTTCCTGCCTTTCATTCCTAATGGTTAGAAAATTCAGCAAGAGCTTTCCGTGAATCTTCACGGCAGTACAGCACATAGATTCTGTTGCAACTTGTTAAGGGATGGACATATCCGCTGTTTGCTGGCGTGAGTTAAAAAAAAGAAAAATGGGAGAGCAGGCACACTTTCACTAATTTGTTTAGTGTTTCAGAGTTGGTCCTCGTAGAAGCCATCGTCCTCAATGGGGATCCGGAGTGGTGCTGCTTCTAAACGGAACACGACTCGAGGGGAAAGCGAACATTAGTATCAGGGCCGTCGTATAAAGCGGAATACTCGAGAACGGGGAAATTAGAGATGAAGTGGCCATCGTGGAGCAAAAACAGAGCATCCGGGGACGTTAAATAGATCTCAAGAACGAAGATGGCGGGGAAGGAAAAATGTAGAGTGACATTTTTTTCATTGAGACAACGCACAGGCACCACTCAGATTTAACGAAAGAAAGAAACACATTTTTCTCAGTCAAGGACGAAGCCTAGACAAGTGCTGGGCTTTTAAACATAAAGGGCAAAAGATTCCTTCGGGCGCTTCTTTTGTCTCGGCTCTCCACGGATTAATTGTAAAAACAAACAAAAAAGACGACCTCGTTACACGACAAAAGAACTTACTTCTTTTATAATTTGATCAAGCGGTTCATTTCTACTTTCGACTACACTTCTTTCAGCAAAGAACTCATGTCATTGGTGTCTTCCGTTTTATATCAATTTCGTCGTGTCCCGGCTTCATAAATCCCGAGGGCGCACCACTTCGTCGGCGCATACGGCCCGCGGGCAAAACGAAAGTCGTAAGGGAGGATTCCCTCCATTCGCCTTTTCTACGCTCGTTGTGCGCCAAGCTTAGATTACGGAGTTGTGCCAGTCTCGCGACTGCGGGCGCTCTGCGAACGACTGCAACGAAATGGCACCCGCCCATTCCAAGAAGGGATCCAGAGCGGCCGAATGGGTCCGGCATTGAGCATTCAATTGGTCGTGCTTAATAGAAAGTGGACTTTACGTGGAGAGATTCGTGGCAGATGTTTTCATAGACAGAAACGAGTGAAAGCTGGCTCTGGGCTTTCTTCGTAAGTTTTCCATCCTTCTTTTTTTTCTCAGCTGGTTCTTTTCAGTTCTATCAGATATTTTGCTATGCTAACGTTTGATTAGGCCAACTACTGCTATATTCATCAATTCAGGTAAGATTCACAACCACTGCAGTTCAAGACAACCATTTTGTTCGATGTTCTACTAAAACTAAACACCATGCCGTCCGAACTGTCAGTCTTACTGCAACATCCTCCACTCACACCGGTACTGCCAACTTGCTACCAATCCCATTTCACCCTAGCTTCCTTCAGAAGAAAATGCAGGTGTTGATCTTGGTCGTGTCCTTAGGTTTCAACAAGAAAATGTTTAAAATAACTTGAGACACACTGAAGACATGCAGACCTTTTAACACAACAAATCGGCATTTCTAATACTCTGCTTCGCGCACTATATAGTATTAGCCCCTCATATATGCGCCATAAATCTTAACACAAGTACAAATTCCTCGAAGTTGCTCATCATTCTTTCGGGGCTGCTTCGCTATACAGATCGGTTATGCGATCGCATTATGCTGAAATACTGTGCGATGTCAGTTCACGTTAAAGAACCACAGGTGGTCGAAATTTCTGGAGCCCTTCACTACGGCGTCCCTCATAGCCTGAGTCGCTTTAAGACGTCATACCCCCATAAACCAAACCAAACCAAGCATTATGCTGAAAGTATCCCTGGATGCCCTGAGTGCAGGCGAACGTCTCTGGTTCCTGAACAAAAATCATCTTTTTTTCGATGCCAAAGTGTAAAATACCGGAGACAAGATTTTATGGGGCGGACGCACGTTTCAACACGGTTACAGGGAACGGAGGGGGGTGGGGGGGGGGGGGGGGCAATCCGACTAACGTCACCCGTTTCTGACTAACGACATTCCTTCAACTTGTCATTCACGTCAATACGTCAATAAATTTTATCTCTACCTCATGCTTTGTCTCCTGTTTCCCTTTTAAAAAATAGAGCCTTTTTTGTGCGTATTTACAACTTTATAAATACCAGGTTTTGTACTTGAAGCCAACAGTACTTTTTTCATTCAGCCATCTACAACAGCACCTCACAGTTTTTTGAACTCACCTTGTTCTAAATTTAAAGACCACTGAGCGATTCATTACGTTCCAGCTAAGTTGTGCAAAGCTTTGGTAAAGTACGCTCCATTCTAGGAATATTCGAGTATTGCTGCGATGGTTGCCGGCACTCATCTTGACACAATCAGCAATTTTTTTTATTGCGCCTCATTTGGTCATTTATAAAGGATAAATTAGCTAACTTTTACTTTTAGCATAAGCTCAATGGTTTTATTGTAAGAGTATGGTGAGAAATGCCATTTGAAGTATCTTCTACACAGTAGCTTTGATAGGCGTGGCTCCTCTTTTGGAGTTTTGAGCGAGATTTACAAACTGTCACTAGACTAGCGGTCCCGCATCGCGATGTAAGCACCCTCCAACGCACCCCAGTTAGAATAATTCAGTTACAGGATGCCAGAATCAATACATAAATCACGGGTCAGTACGGCGGGTTCGCAATGAGGCGGGCGCGTTGGTTTTATAGGATCAGAATGCTGCAGCATACAACAAGAGAAAGAGAGAGAGGAAACTTTATAAAAATAAAGAGACAGGAAAGCACAAAATTAATTTTTTCGTCATTGGTGGGCCACTTACACGGAAAGTCCAGCGCTGATTGCAATTATTCTGCAGCAGGAGCGCGACCACACATCGTCGTTTTACGGTACAAGACATGCAATTTCATTTTATCCGCCCTAGCCTTACCTGCAGTGCAGTATTATAATTCTAGAAAAACCAATTGTCCATGCTTATCGCAGAAACAGTGATTTGATCAATGGCCCGCGTGTTCATGGTGAGTTTGCGCAAACAAGTTCCTTCCATCATGGTGCACATGGGAGGTAACACCGCGACCCGGATGGGCATAGACGCGTGGGATTAAGTAAATCTCACGGGTTTTATTTTAAGCGCAGGAAAAGAAAGCACCCTAGATCCACTTTGAAGAAAACAACTCAAATGGGCGTTTCTCTACAAGTATCAACTATACATTGACCTTATTGTATCAAAGTTAAAGACAAAAAGTTAGCCAATTCTTTTTGTGAACGAGGCAAGTGCGTTTGTAAAATATGCAGACCTGACCAAGACGGCTGTCTATATCTTGTATTTATTGAATCTTCATATGGACCGAAGTCGATTTACAAAGCTTGGTACAAGTCAACATGGACGACATTGCATAGTCTCTAGTCTTCAGAACTGCCTCATGCCGAAGCTTCGTGAAATTATTGGTATGGAATATGCAATAATATGCGTTCCTGCTGGCGACATTTTTTTATTTAAACGCAGCAATTTTGCACCCGTTCTAGCGAAGCATGCTCTTTTGTAATCAATCTAGCCATTTTCAGCCTTATTTAGAAAATACGACAACATGAAATCTTCACTGCATGGTTTCGTAATCAATACAAGATACAGTTTACGTTAGCAAATATTCTTTTCTAGACAAGGAAACGATGATGCTTTACATCACAAACTTCGCGCCGCCAAATTCCATCCAGAGAAAAAGCCACAGTCGTCAACAACGTGCAATTTTATTCAAAATAAACCCATCGACCGAGCTGGCGAGCTTCCTGTTGTGATTGGAGATGATGCGGAGTTGAGGCTCCATGCTACGAAAAAAAATACAAGAGACGAGCGGCTCACGTTACCACTCGCCGCAGCAGCGCCTTACAAGAGCAGACCACCGGCATTTTTTTAATAAAGCAACGAGAGCCGCGGCACTGATATTAAAATCTCCATGGTACGTATATATATATATATATATATATATATATATATATATATATATATATATATATATATATATATATATATATATATATATATATATATATATATATATATATATATATATATAATATCTTTTCAGGCAGTGAAGCCAGCCGTCCAAGGAGCGAGGCAATTTTTCAAAGTGCGGCATTACATCGCCTTTCTGCTGCCTTTCTTGTGCTCTCGCCGCCGCTCTTCGAACTTTGACGATCATCCTCGGCGGCGTTACCATGGGACACACGAAGCCGGGCAAAGGACGCGTGCTCAGCCCCGTCGCGGACAGTCACCGGCCAGCAGAGGAGAGACAGAAATAGCCAGAGCCGCTAGCCCGCCATCCGCCGCCGAAGCCGAGGCCCCGCTCCCTTCCAACACCAATATCATCAGACCACTTGGCGTTCCCTTAACGGGGCGAGAAGAAAATAAATGGCGGCCTAGAAAGAAATATCTTGTATACGTCGCAGGCGAGGGAACAAATAGGAACAAGCTGCTTGCAGCCAAGAAAAAAAGGCAAACGAGACAAGGCGACTTTGAAGGGAGAATTACGCCGAGAGCCGGGTTAGAGGCGTCGGTTGGAAGGAAGGGTGAGCTCGTGAAGCGTTGAGAACCAGCGAGAGGGGAAAGGTGGTTGCCAGGGAAGGGTAAGGGATGGATCGCTTGGCGGGTTTGGAAAGGGGTGCACGAAAAGAAGTAGCGACAGGGAAGGAAGCGACGGTGGCAAGCATCGTTTGGAAACATATATTTTATGTTCGCTTTAAACTTGGCCCTTTTATTTTGGGGCGCCCCTCTTCGCGCCAGCCTGGCCGCCTGACGCTGTAAGAGCGGGAGGCGTCAGAGGCTGGCCAATCAAGCGAACCTACCACCGTTATACTGCCTTTGCTCGGCTAGATTGATGCGACACCTTGCGGCGCTCTGGCGAAAGACGTTTCTCTAAATCGAACAGGCCACTGGTCGCCCTCGGCTTCCGCAGGGCTGTCCGGGTCGTGTCTGTGCGTCGGCCGAGGAAGGGAGAAGAAAGGAAGGGTGGGAGGTGAGCCGCCGGCGGGCGACTGGAATGGGGAGCGCCTGCAGCGAAAGTGAAGAATTCTATTACGGCACAACGAAGTACGGCGCGGAAAGGCGAAACTAGGAGAAGTGTAATACACGGCAGGGTGGCCTGCTTTGCTCACTTGCAGCGCTGAAAGTAAATAGGGAAAACGAAAGGGAGGAGGAGAGGTTGGTTAAAAGAAATATGAAGAGAAATGGAGAGGTAGAGGAAGGCAATTCATTTATATATTTTCTCGTCGCTAGAGCTCCAAACTTTTCGAGCCTCGAAACAGCGCCTTGAGCGAGGTCCCAGCAGAGCCCACCGGTATAATACTCATCCAAGCAATACTACAGGTTTCCTTCCAGCTCTGGCCGGAGCCAAGAAAAATTTCTCCTTCTCCAAAGGTGAAAAGCTGTGTTGCTGGAGAAAGTAACCTTTTCTCAGGGAATCGCGCAAGTTTGGGAAGGAACTGAGGATGTAACAAAGCATAAAGGTCATCGCTCAATTTCGTGATAGACATCAGCAATGTGTATTAATTAGCAATGATTTCTTGCTAATGATTTTATTACAGAGGAAGTTCATTGTTGCTGAGGAGCCAAGAGTACTTCATACTATGCAGAGAATTGAAATGTACTCCTTAATTTATGAAAAAGACGGCATAATATGCGCAAGTACCCCTTCCGAGTCGAGACGTTTCTACGAGCTCTAAAACTTTCCACAAGCATGAATTTAAAAGTACAAAAAGTTATGTAATAGCAACCTGCAACAATTATGCAATAGTAGCAGGTTGAAGCGTTTAAAATTAAAAGCCCTACTATACTACAGTTTTGGGGCTCCATTCTTATTATTCGTTTCTTAAGCGCAAAACAACTGGCAGTGGCTTAGCTCAGCTAGGCCAGGATATGCGTAGCGACAGCTATGCACGTACGCTTAGCCCTTCGAGCTTTATTCTTGAGCTGGCGGGCCTCTTCACACCAAGCAACAATTTCGGGGTCGTCCGCACCAGCTTCTCATAGCCGACGAAGATGCCGCACGCAGTACATACGCTCAGTCAGCTTCATTACCCATGGTGCACCTCACTAGCAGTGTGTTGTTGTTGCGACTGAAGGAAGAATGAAAAGTGCACAGGCCTGCCCACTGGCTCAATTGACAGTGGGAGAGTTAAAAGAGATAGGAGAGGAACAGTTGGAAGAAAGGACGCGCGTCGTAAAAATCGCTTCATCCGAAACGACGACGACGGTTTAGCCACAGATACACCCGGTGTCAAGGATCCCATGCCACACTGATGAGAGCTCCTAGACCCCAACGTCGTAGGGCCAGGAAGTCACACTAGCAATGCTGTGTTGTGGTTGTTGCGACTGCGGGAAGATAGAAAAGGAAAGTGCACGGGCCTGCCCAGACCTTCAAGCTGAGCCACGATCGCTGCCACGTGTACACAGTAGGAGAGTTGAAAGTGTTAGGGGAGGAAAGATTGTAAGGACGCGCGTCGCAACAACCGCGTAATCTGAAGAGACGACCCCCAGCGACAAGGAGCCCTTCCACACATGTGAGAACCCCCCCGACTCCAGCCGCGTAGGGCAAGGAAGCCACAGCATCGCTAGAATTTCATCTGCACTTGAGATATCTGTTGCTCAAATCAGCGTCCTCGCTGAGGCGGACGCGGTTTTGCGCCGCGCGTCTCTTTTCATCATTTTCCTTAACCTTACTAATCAATTCATTTTTTTATTTAAGAAAAAAAATAAAAAAAATTGTTTTTGAGGAAAGGAAATGGCGCAGTATCTGTCTTACATATTGGCGGACACCTGAACCGCGCTGTAAGGGAAGGGATAAAGGAGGGAGTGCAAGAAGAAGGGAAAAAAAAGAGGTGCCGTAGTGGAGGGCTCCGGACTAATTTCGACCACCTGGGGATCTTTAACGTGCACTGACATCGCACAGCACAGAGGTGCCTTAGTGTTTCGCCTCCACCGAAACGCCGCGGCGGCAGCGTTCGATGGAGGCGAAACGCAAAGGCGCCCGTTTTTTTGACGAAAAGGAAGGGCGCCGCAGCTCTCAGATCTCGACATCTCGATGGACACTTCGAACCCACGAAAGCACGTGTTTAGGGGAAAATTGTAGCAGTAGTAAGTGGTTTTATTAAAACAATAATAAAAAGGATGCAAAAATATTTTTGATAGCCCCGGCATTTGCCATTGATGCTGAAGCACCTGAGCTGAGGCAGCGGAAATAAAGTATAGCAGGCAGAATGGAAAAATGAAATCTAAGAGGTTGAAAGACAGGAAGAGAGGATATGGGGAGAGGTACTATACACACACTATTTACACAATAATGGCGTCTTCGACTGGTCGCTCCTGCGATCAGGTTAGGATCTGGCAGAATGGTAGCCACTCTCGCTCCGAGCGCATACCGAGACTAGTCAAGCCGAATGGTCAGCGGGTTTTTAGAGCGGAAGCGCAGGAGGCAGAAGGGGGACGTAACTTCCGGAACCACTACGCGGCACCGCTGCTGATGTCAACAGTAGCCGCACGTAAGGTCCCTTGATTACCTTTAGCCGCATACAGTTTGCATCGCGGTCGCCGCTTAGCCTGTATCGATCGCTACCCCGGCTTTCCGTCCCACGGGACGCTCATTTTTCGAACATCGCCTTGTGGATAGCGCAGTCGTCCTCGTCTGAGCTGCTGCTGGAATCGCTGTTGTCATGCGACAGAAACACAGACCGCGTTCCTAGCGTAGTTATCCGGCGTCTCTTGAATATTTTGCCTCACACAGCGCGGCACCCAAAAACACAACACAGCAAGGACACTACTACTACGTCAAAAGCGTACACTTGCTTCTGCCTACGCGCAGGGGACGCCGAGGCCTCGCACCGCTTTCGCGAAATAGCGGAAGTGGCTCTGTCAGGTCGACTCATCTCGGAGCCGCTCCGACTTTTTCTCGGAGCGCCTCAGAGCGCTCTGAGCTGGAGGCGAGCGCTGAGAAAGAACCAGCCGAATGTAGTCAGAGCGGCCGGTTTCAACCAGCCGAATGTGCGGTCGCCTCTCAGAGCGCTCTAGAACGATCTAAAGCGACCAGTCGAAGACACCATAAGAAATGTGCACCGGTTGCGCGCGTGATTAGTTCATGATGGAACAATAAAAACACATGCGCACAGCACTATGGAGTCAGTCAGTGGTTTTTTTTTAAATTATAATAAAAAGGAAGGAAAAGATTTTTGCTAGCCCCGGCATCTGCCATCGCTACTGAAGCACCTGAGCTGGGGCAGCGGAAATAAAGGATAGCAGGCAGAATGGAAAAAAGAAATGAAAGAGGTGAGGGGATAATAATAATAATTGGTTTTTTGGCGAAAGGAAATGGCGCAGTATCTGTCTCATATATCGTTGGACACCTGAACCGCGCCGTAAGGGAAGGGATAAGGAAGGGAGTGAAAGAAGAAAGGAAGAAGGAGGTACCGTAGTGGAGGGCTCCGGAATAATTTCGACCACCTGGCGATCTTTAACGTGCCCTGACGTCGCACAGCACTCAGGCGCCTGTTGCATTTCGCCTCCATCGAAACGCGGGAGCCGCGGCCGGGTTCGAACTCGGGGAGTGGTCTAACCACTCAGCCACCGGAGCAGGTCAGCGACACATTCAGTTCATTACGAGAGCCTAAAAAGGAGCTTATTGAGTACTATTAAGGCGAAAGCCTTTAATGGCTTATGATCCGCCAGAAGTGTCCGTTAGCAGGACGGGTCCGCCTCACCTGTCAAACAAATCACGTCATCGAAACTAAAATAGCTCAAAACATGAACAATGAGGGGAAAAAGAACAAAGCATTAAAAATTTATTGAACGCAAAAAATAACAATTAACAAAAAGAAGAAGTTATAGAAGAGTAAGAATCAAAAATAAAAATAAAACAACAAATACAATGCATACATAAAAATATATTGATCGCAAAAAAAATAAAATAAATAAAAACGGGATGGAAAGGAAGACGAGAGGGAGAATAAATTGCTGACACATCGATTGGTCATGCCATGGGTGGCTGAAGAAAAGAATGAAAAAGAACGAAGAGGTGCAAAAATACAAAACAACAAAGGGAAGCAACGAATACAGCCAGGTACAATCAGCCAGACGTTTGCCAAAGTTGGGCAAAAACAATAAAGAATAAGAATAAAAATATGTAATGAACGCAAATATGTAACCAAAAAGTAAAAGTAAAAACAAGAACAAGAACCTAAAAATACAATGGGTACAGACGTCGTGAAAAAAAAAACGCCTTCTAGAAAGTTCTATGCTTTCGCATTCCTGCATGTAAGCAGACTTAAGTGTCCTCAGAAATCTTTTGCGCTCAATGCCTTCAACACCCAATATTGGATGGAACCTCAGTTCACGCAAGAGGGCTTAAAATCTATCCGGTTAGCTGCCAATCCATAATAGGCTTACCTGAAGTGCTCCCGTATGTTTGGCTTTGTGCATTGAAGAGAAATGGTTTGCAATACAGCACCATGAACCACAGTATCGCTGCTGCCACCATGTTGTAGGTAATAAAGAGCGCCGTATTGGCGTTTTTACAAATAGCTTGATGCCCGCCGCCAAGTTTTCCACTCGTTTAGAGAAGGCAAACGTTTGTAGTTTCTGAAGGCATAGTTAAGGCAGAAAGGCTTTTGTTCGCTGTTGCCACAGCACAACAGGCACGTGACTCAGTCATGGGGAGATGCGTGGTAAGCGGTGATTTCCTGTTTCCTGTTCCATCGCATGCATGCTAATAGAAGAGAAGGAGTATTAATGTAATGGCATTACAAGTTCCGTTCTTGAGAAAAGCCGGCGCTGTTCTTCCATGCTACGAAAAAGGCCACTGGTCGAGAGGGCCGCGACGTCATCAAAAAAAGAAAGTTGACAAGAGGTAATGAAACCACTGCCCTTTGTGTGCTAGGCGGCCGCACTTCCTCTAGTCGACTGAGGAGCGCTCGTTCAGCGCGATAGTAGGCGTAACATAATTTAAACAAAACGAGCACTGGTGCCGGAGGGGCCTCTAATACCGTCGCATTGTGCTCTTAATACTACTTAAGCGTCATCCACGGTTTTGTAGCGAGAGCTACACGGGGCTACTAGTCGGGCATTTTGCGGTAGCTGGGAGAGGAATGTTGTGCGCATGCGCCGTTACCATGTCAACCAGGAGCAGCAGGTTGCGGCATGCGCCCGCTACGCTGTCGAAACGAAGCGCGCCGCGCGCTTCGTCGCCGCCCCGCCGCTCGCCGCTCTATCACCCGAACCGCGCATCGCATGCGCAGCATTGCGTATAAAAGGCGGAGATGTAATGGGCGGCTGCATCACAACGTTTGACATGAATGGAGAGGAATGTCCAGCCGCTGCTAAACGGCTGTATTGACCAGAGAAGTTTAACTCTTCCGATCCTGAGGCTGTCGCCTGTCACCTGGCTACTCAACAAAGAGAGAATGGGCGTAAAAACGCGAAGAGAGCAGCGGACCTCCCAAACGGAGATGCCAGACTGCCGAGCGTAATATACGACGCATAGCCACCCAGATGGAGCCCAATGTCTCTCATTGCTAAACATGAAGTGACCACAACAAGGTCAGCCAGAGAAACGTACCTCTCGCTGTGAATACCCTGGCATAGCCGATCTAAGCCATTGTCAATTTTTCGATTACTAAGGCTTGGCTCGACCTGCGTCATGCAATATGGATACCCGCCAGGCTCATTTACCTTATATGTGGGGACAGATGGACAGATTCCGGCAGAACTAGTACGTAGGCTTTTGTAGACTCGCCAGCGAGCAGACGCGAATGTCCTTCTAGCCGGTCTAACGACTGGGACAGCAACAACACCCTCCAAAGCTGACGAACCTCAATTATCCGTCGCGGTACCTCAGTGGTTAAGGCGCTCGGCGACTGATGCGGGGTTCCCGGGTTCGAACCCGACCTCTGCGTCTGTGTTTCGATAGAGGTGAAACACTAAGGCGCCCGTGTGCTGTGCGATGTCAGTGCACGTTGAAGATCCCCAGGTGGTCGAAATTATTCCGGAACCCTCCACTACGGCAGCTCTTTCTTCCTTTCTTCTTTCACTCCCTCATTTATCCCTTCCACTACGGCGCGGTTCAGGTGTCCGCCGATATGTGAGGAAGATACTGCGCCCTTTCTCTTCCCTAAAAACCAATTTTTCTCATTTATAAAACGACGGAGAAACTGTAAAATCATGCATGGGCTGTATCGACACCGGTAAGAGCACGGTCTTGCTGCCGGCGCTGAGACTCAAGACGACTGCGCCTGTGATGTGCAGTCACCGGCGCATCCCAGCCATCACTGCTCGTCCTCTCTTGCAGCCTCGTTGTTATCATTCAGCTTTCTCAACCTTGCGACATTATTAAAAAATGAAGGGGACACTTAAGCTCCGCCCAAAGGGTGTGACGCGATATCGTAATGGGTTGATTAATGCCCACATATGCGGAATAGGTCATTCTCGACTTCTCACTCGTAGATCCCTGGGAGACATCATACCACTCCTTGAGCAGTCGTGAGGCGCTTAAGCGATGCGCCACTGTCCGGCGATGGCATATGCTGCCACCTGTAGAGCTTATGCAACCTAGGTTGTGCGACCCCGGTGTGTGCGACGCAGGTTTGTCCTCCCGAGCGACCATAATTTAACTGCCACCTGCCACTGTGGCCAGTTTGCTCACAATCCGATGCGCAGGGTTTGATGACACCACACGGTGACGTGACCTGGGTGACGCACCTGGTTGTTTCACCGAAATTTTTCGCTCACAGCGACAATGACGCCAAATTTTCTGCAGAACGGAACCCTTAACACTCTCTCTTTAAGAGTTATGCAAACATCCTATCGTTTAATGTAACTCCCACTTCGTTCTTAATACCGTAGCACGTGATTCTGGTCTCTGAACGGTACTGTTCCAGAAATTCTGGTTAAGCAGCATTCTCTAGCGAGAAATAGGAGAAATTTGATGATGATGGACCAGAGCATAATGAAACCCTTTCATTTTCTTCGGTTCTACGGACCGCTGCGTCCTGGACTGTTCCCTTCTGAATTTGTAAACTGTGCAGCTTTTGTATGTGCTTGCCTGTCCCTGTCTGTTCTTCCGTAATCAGCCTCTTTTTCGAATGAGCCGAACTAACATTTTTCGAGGGTTCGAAATGGAGGTCATCGTTTAGGATAGCTAACCAGATTTTCTTCCGTTTAACCTCCCTGCCTTTTCTCTTTCTCTCCTGGTTTATGCCATTTCTTTGGCCCGGCAGCTCGTCAAGCGCTTTATTTTCCTTAGGGAGTCTAGAGGCAGTTTTGTATGGCCCCGCGTTCATTTGAAAGTGATCAAAAAAGAAAGTTGGGTAAGGCTGGTGCTGAATAACTGCTTGCGACATTTTAGAGTCGGTTCCTTTTCGCTGTTCATTGTGTGTTTTTTTTTCGCGTGGGCTACTATGTAATTTTAACGTACATTGAACATATTTGAACAGGTAAATTGAAAACGCAGATTTTTTTCTGAATTTGTCGTCACATCAGACTATATGCAAGGAACTATTTGTGGATACTTGAAGGCAGTTGCACAATTCTGTTACTTTTATGCATACCCGCTCTTACAGTGATTACTTTATTCGAGTGACTCGTAAAAAGCTGCCTTAAGGCCTACCACCCTTACACAGGACCATGCACAGTGCAGGTCCAGAGGAAGATCTGTTAAAGAAATTCTCGGAGAAGCTAGGCTACTGTCTTCGTTGTTTGCCAATCTGAAGTCGAGGCGGTGGCTGCTTCGTGCCAATTTTCCTAAACTCGCACTGCTGCATGGTCTTCCTCGCATGAACCTTATACGATATGGCAGTTCAAGCTCCACACATTTCGGCGCAGAAGCCTTGGTCTGTCTGTGGGCCCGTGTGCGTGTGAATGTGTGTGTGCGTGTATGAGCGTGTGCGCGGGGAGGGGGGGGGGGTGCTTTTGTAGGGTGTTCAGGAGGGTGTCGGAGCGCGCTCCGGTTGGTGCTCCACCGAGCAGCTGCCAAATTGTACGGACCATAGTGACACCAAGGCTTAGGGTGGGCTTCGTATAACGCTTCTCGCCGTAAAGTTACTTAAATATAGCTTGCCTCCCGCCACCAAAGCCTTTCGTTTTTGATTACAGAGGAGCACTTTACCAGTAAACAGTTGCCTGGAAGACGAGCGATTGTTTGGACCGTGACGAGTCTACTGTTCTTTGTGCAAAAATGATGAAACGATTGAGCATATTTTCTTGGGTGGCTAGGGCACTTTTTTCTTTTTTTGCACATCACGGTCCATTAAAATGGATTTCATGCTTTACCTCCCCGGGATTCGATCCCTTCAGATCGAAAAGCAGGATGTTACGCCATACGATCTAGTCATAGCTGTGGGCGTTCATAACAACTTAACAAGCAGGATGTCAGAACGTCACGCAGATCTTGATGCGCGTGCGACTATACAGTGTTCTAAACAGGTTATTTCAATAGATACCGAGATAATAAAGCTTGAAAATCAGGCACCTGTCTGGCTCCCGTACATTTGAGCCTTTCAGACAATTGCAGAATTTGTATTTTTCCGTCGGTCCTGGTGCAGGTTTTGACGAACGTAATGTACAATACTGATGGAAATTTTAAAAAAGTTTTGTGGCGCGTGGATTAGCGCTGCGGTTATGAACGCGTAGACAGCAGTTCAAATCACCTTAATCGGAATAATTTTTGCTCACGTTTTGTTTGTACGCCAAGCATTGTACTTTGCGCGCTGTTCAGCAGAAAAACCAGCGACGGTGCGGACCACCGCCAGGTCGACCGTAGGATGTAGGAGACTGGATCTGTGGGCGACACCATGGGACGCTACTGGACATCCTTAGAGAGTCAAGTGTGTACCTTTATCTGTAAATAATACTTTATGCCAGCAGGCAGGCTGTCTTAATAAAAAAATGGCAAATAATTTGCCGTCTCCCTGCGTGTGTGTTTCTTTTAGGTTTCATCTTGAGACGCTTGAGCTGAAATAGCTTTTTAAAACGCTGTGAGATGACCGGGAGAGGAAACCGGAAAGTTTAGTACTGTAAATTAGAGAGAACAGGATTACACTAACGTATCAGGTATCAGAAATGTGTCTAATGTACCACCTGCACACAATAAAAGTGCTCGCCAAGCTTCCATATACTGACGCACACACGGACACTGTAGTAGCCCAAATAAACCAACAAACGTGAATATTTGAGAAGTTGAAATAACAATCATCTTGGCTCGCTAATTGGGAAATTGGCAAATGATAAAACAAACAAGATTATACCTTTAGAATGACCACTCATAATAATCAGCCAAAAATATTCGCAATGACATCAACGGTAGCACTCGGAACTCGTCAGCAAGATTCGTCTGGCAATTCCTGGTGACCCGGTGCATCCGAAGGCTAAGTGGAGTGCGAAAAATTAACCTCAGCTTGATGAAACTCGCGGAGAATCGCGGACAGATGCAGCAAATTGGAACCGCAGCACTTATCATTCAATTTATGTGGTTTTGCAGAAATTATTTGTTTTCCAGGGACCGGTGACAAGGCTCTCGTTTATGCGTCGTCGTCGTTGACGTTGACACAGTACCACGCTACATCATGACAATGCGACACACTGATTGGTCAATACATCAGTCATTGATTGCTTCTAACGCAGTGAATAGAATCGTGTCACTATGAGTTCCCAGCCTCCTTCCTTCAAACCGCTTTTCCGTCACGTCGTCATTGCGTATATCCCACTGGACACCGACACTAAGTTAACGGATAAGAACTGAGAGACAGCAAAACAGTCGACAGGGAGGCACTCTTAACCTACATTCGCACCTTAGACAATTACAAACCATTCCCCTATCTCCCTCTCTCTCTCTCTCACACACACACGCACATATGCACGCACACACACACACAAACACACACACTCCATTCACTGAAGTTGGTTGTTTTTTTGGGGGGAACGAAAATGGCGCAGTATCTGTCTCATATATAGCTGGATACCTGAACCGCACCCTAAGGAAAAGGATAAAGGAGGGAGTGGAAGAAGAAAGGAAGACAGAGGTGCCGTAGTGGAGGGCTCGGGAATAATATCGACCACCTGGGGATCTTTAACGTGCACTGACATCGCGCAGCCCAATCTACACCTCCAGACCCTATCACTGGTTAGTTACAGCCCCTAGTCAATCCAACACTCTTACTAAAAGGCACCCTAGCTATAATTAATCAGCATGAATCAGCATCCCGCAGCAACCGAGCTGTCTTAAAAATTAGCAGTACCGCAAAGGTAAATGTTTGGTTAATTTTTGTGCCCCTTTATTGGAGCTGACACCAGAGGTTTGGAGTAAAAGTTGTTAGTTTTTCTTCCTGAAACCTAGGCTGTTCACCTGAGAAGGTAGTGTGCAAATTAAGAATCACTCTGAATCAATCCGAAATGTTTCGAAGAAATATGTAAATATCTAATTTTCTCTAACGATTCGCTACGTGGTCTTTCAGAGAAAACAATTTACAAAAAAGCGATGTTTAAGAATACAAAAACCGGCAATGTGAGAAAAGGATTTCTCACGTCTAACAAACAATTTCTATTGTACTATCAGCAACCAATGAAAAGCGAGCAAGAAAACTAAGATGGCAAGAAAAAACACCAACTTATTAGCTCCTGAACACGAAATACAAGCCAAGTTGATTAATGCCTCTGAAGAAGAGTCTTTGCACCTTCGCAGTTAAAAGAACCTAAGCTAATATTGAGCCTCCCCTGGATAAGATATGCTTATTTTGCGTGTGGTGGCTTAGTTGTCTTGCTCGCGTTTCATTTCTTCCTGATAGTACAGTTTTCTTCAGTTTGAACACTAACAGCTGCTCCCTCGGAACTGCAACAAAGGAAAAAGGCATCGCAGCGAATTTGTAGCGAAACACCCAAAGGGAGCACGCACTCGGAAGACCTGCTCGTAACACTATTAAGGCCATCTTTGTCGCGGAAGAACGGTCTCGACGGAAAAGGAAACAGTGTCGTCGACAACGGCAATAAAAAAAAAAGGCACAACAGTTTCCCTTCCGCCCGTTAGGAGTGACAACGGAGAAAAAAGCAAAAGCGAGAGACGCGAAACCTCTGAGAAAAGCCAACCACTTAAGCCAACAATTAACTGGTTCCCTTTCTCGTTAGGAGCGGCTCCCGCCTGGCTGAGCAACTACGCAGCTACGCTGCCACTGAGGTTGCTTCCAGTTGTGCCTTCTTTGCTGGCATTGTTTTCCGGTGCGTTTTCTTCTCATTTTGCTGCTTTTCACGGTCTTCTTTTATCAATTCTCCACTTGCTTCGCCTGGGCCATCTGAAAGTGCTTGGCAGTGCCCTCCCCAGGAGAACTTCTTGCGGCAGCACATTGCTAGAGCACGCAATCACGACTTGCACCCTCTTTAAACAGGGCCCCGCTAATGTGGCACACAAACAACGGCTTGGGGCCCGCCCTTTGGCACTCTCTCGCCTTGCCTTGCCTCGCTGTGTCTGGTTAAAGCTGCTTAACTTGGCCTTGGCATCGTATTCGATGCAGTGCAGTCTTCCATTGCCTCTGGGCTCGACAGTACGAAAGCATGGAGTGTGAATAAAACGACAATGAGCTTTGCGGTGCGTCACTTTTACTATATAATGTCCGCGCTCAATTAACATTCGCAGCAAGAAAACGGCAACTTCTGCGGAGCGCTGCGTCTGATATTGGGTACTTGTTTGTTTCATACTCTCGACGTCAGCGACTCTGGAGGGTGATGTCATAATATCAACCTTAACGCGGTTGAAATTTGGTGCGAATGTGATACGCGTTCGAGATGCCTTATGACAATTTTTTTAATAAGCGAGTGCATTTAACGCCTACACCTTTCCTTCGTCGCGTTTGCAAATTTTGACTGGTTTGCAGTCCGTCTGTCCAACATCGCCAAAGCCAGACAACTCCTGAAAATAAAATACAGCGGAAACAATACCACACAGTAGATGTTAAGCGCTCGTTCCTTGCTTGCGCAGGGTCCAACTGTGGAGTAGCACATTGCGTAGCCATCAGACCCGTGACCATGATTTCACTTGCACGTCACCGGCCCTGTGACATCAGCGCCGGTCACCTGACTCTGCGCCACGACGTATCCGCGTGCATGTAGCCTACCGAGCGTTCTCCCCTCTCGATGATCATCTGGATACTCCCCTTATAAAAATGATCTATAGGCATTCTATAGACTTCGTATTAACTCTATTGCCTTTCTATAGATATTTGTTTTTCACTATTCACGCTCTACACATTGTCCATATCTACTAAAAGTTTATGCCCATAAATATATACATTGTCTATAGACTGTCTACGGGATTTGTATTGCATATAGACTATTCCCTAGGATTTGTCAAGAGACAGTCTATAGACTTTATAGACAGAAGTCTATAGACTGTCTGTAGACTGTCTAAAAAATTTTTGTAATGGTCAACACATGTATGAATTGAAGACAGGAGCGCCCCGTTTGAAACAGGGTGGCGGCAATTGTCACCATGATCATTTTTTTTCTTTTTATTTCTCGAACTCTGTTAACGGCGCAACAAACCGGCCTATAACTTTGCCATTTTCCTTATAAACATTTATTAATCCGGTACTAGTAATATTATGTCACCTTCCTGTTTTTGAGCCACCAATCTTTCAATCACTTTTTGCTAACTTCTACCACTGTTTGATTCCCGTGACAATTGTTATCTCTCAACCCTTGGGCCTTATGGAGAGCGACTGTGCCTGCATTGACATCGAGATAAATACCGCCGCAATGCGAAATATGATGTTCAATTGTTTCTACAGATTTACCGCACACATGTGCCATCTCCCCGATTAAATTGGTTTAACTAAGAATGCCCCCACTCCAGTTAATCACGTTGATTGAAAAAGATGAGGTCAAAACAGGTAAAAGAACAGGTCGGGGGAGAGGAGAGAGGCTCAACAGACGCTAGGATGAGGCCACAAAATTCGCGCCGCAAAAGCACTGTAAAACAGGGACACTGTGCTGCATTCTGGTGATAGATG
The DNA here is from genome assembly GCF_052857255.1 of Amblyomma americanum. Lineage (NCBI taxonomy): Eukaryota > Metazoa > Arthropoda > Arachnida > Ixodida > Ixodidae > Amblyomma > Amblyomma americanum. Next base: position 163,492,363 of record NC_135500.1, on the reverse strand, counting down.
TGCTCACTTACGATGCTTTTCTGCGTTTTATGAGAGCTACGCAATCATGATGGTTGATTCACAGGGCCATTTGCGATAGCATAAAGAGCTCGTCAGACCATTTTGCGTAGACGCCGTGATGTTACGCCGGAGTCTAGGCACTATGTAGTGGCGTTATGGTATGGGGCAACAGTGATGCTGTGTATGCCAACTGTTTGTGTGCACGTGTAGCAGAGCACGAGGCCAGGAAAAAGCTTGCACCCATTTTATGTCCGGTGGATACCCGGCGGCACTGGGGATTGAGCTTCCCCAATGCCGCCGCGGATGCTCAAACCACAAGGCCACTGCTGAAGGGACGAATGCTGTGCGTGGCAACTGTGTATATATGTATCATTGCTTATGAGAACGATCGAAAGTGAGGTTATCCGGCCGGAATCGACGTCACCTGATCGAAAGTGACTCCATCAAGCAGAAAACGACTTCATCCAAACTGGAAGCGGCATCACCAGAAGGGAGTTCGTGGCGCCGGCACCAAGTCACGCTATGCTATCGCATCACACAAGTGTTAGAACGAATGCTTGATTTCTATGAGGTTAGCATCTAAGAGCGACTCAGGCTATGAAGGACGCCTTAGTGGAGGGCTGCGGATAATCTTGGCCACCTGGAGGTTTTAACACGCACTGACATAGCGCAGTACACGGGCCTATAGCATTTCCCTTCCACTAAAATCAGACCCCGCAGTCGAGAACGAACCGGCGTCTTTCGGGTCAGCAGCGAATCACAATAACAGCTGATGCATGGCGGCGGCCTGTAATAGAATTAAGTGTCCCCAAAGATTTAGTTAAACGTACCACCGCCTGTTCGGTGATTCTAATAAATGGTCGTCATGTATTCAATATGCACTATACAAAACATCACAAAATTGCAGAAGACTATAATTCTGTTAGTGACTTTATTAGAGGCATAAAACTCGATAATGCTCTTAAATACTGGAATAGGCATGACGGGTTGGAAATAGGAAAATACGATTATTCTTAAAATATCAATTACTATAAATGCCAAAATCTCTGTTCGCTTTTGTGGCGAGCACTTTTTGATCCTTCAATGTAGTTATGAAGGCATAGTTAGAATACCAGCGGCGATGTCTTGTTTTTGACACCCTTACTCCAGAGAATTAACCATTATGCGCTGGAATGAAACCACCTATCGCCATACACATTAATGGCGTTATAGACTTCTTTTTCTCTGCAGCTAGGTCGAAGCAGATTGCTGTGCAGTGTACAATGAAATGGATTCCTAATTTTGTTACGACAATTATCCTCTATGTACTCCAGCCACGTGAGGCGTTAAATTCGTATTGCTAGATTTTTTGACCACTTATAGTTAACGAAACTATAAACAAACATTGAACAATGAATGCATTTTTTAAGGCAATTTCACCAAAGTTCCTGCAGTGCACACGCTTGTGGTTTACGTTGTGAAGTGAAATTTGTGAATAGAAAACTACATTTTAAAGGTAGTCAAATGATTAAGGCAATCCCCCAAGGTGGACCTTAGGATATTCCCCTAAACACTTAACCAACACAGTTCCCCATTTCGAGTTACTGATCAATTCGCTCTCACCCTACCATATGCTAACCGTTCCGGTAAACTCAGTTGACAGAGCGACTGCTCCGGAGAAGCGGTGGTCCCGAGTTCGAACCCTGGACCAAAAATTTTTTTTGCTTAACTACGAGGATTCTGTGGAAGCTGTGTTGCTTTCCGTTGTAGCAGTATTGCTGCGCTTGGGTGGATGCCAATTAGTAATTTTTCCTTATTATATTGTAAAGGTATTGTAAACTTACGAATAATAACGGCCTTGAAAGAAATCTCAATAAAAATACTCACAGATCATGGCTGTGCGCTATCATGCGCTGCACTGACGCTTAAGCCGCATGAAGGTTTGAAATTAGCAGAAGCTTGTGTATGCCTAAATAAAAGACAACTTGTTTACTTCCATGCGGAGCATTACAAATTCCATAACACAATCGCAGTCGCAGCCGGATCAACTGATGACGTTTTCCTTGACACAAGCAACGTGAATAACCAATACAACATCAGTCAGCTGACTTCAAGCAACTGGCACGCAAACATACATTTTTTATGCCAGACTGTACGGCATGGAAGACATAACCGGTGCACTATAACTCCGCGCTGCACTTCAAATTTCCTCACTTCTGTTCATTAAATTTATAGGGTCAGTGGTAGTACTTCATTACCGGTATACACTCTCGCAACCAACCATATTAGGGGCGTTGAAGAGTTAAGAATATCTGAGTAAGAGCAGAGACTGTTGGAGAACAATACGCAGCATATGCTAATCTGTCTTGGAAACGAATCGTCTGGGTGCAACTACCATCAACCTGCAGTAATGAGAAAGCTGAGTGCGATGAAACTAAGGCGGTAATGACTTCATTGCGACACATGCAATTTCACGGAAGGCTGAAAAGCACCAGCCGAGGCATTCAGAAAATGAGGACGAGTCAGTGCGCCCACGTGCGATTAAGTCAGACGTGTGCCTAAGCTTTAACGTATTGAAAGATACGAACTTGGTATGTTTCCATCACGGAATAAAAAGTTCGTTTATCATGCGGCGCTTGCATTCGTGTGCCCTGCTTTTCTCCACTGTCTGCAATTGCCTTGTAGGAGCCCACTCCGATTCATGCGAGCTTGAATGCTTTTGCTTGTCATGACGGGAGTGTCTTCTGGATGACCCCTTCGAGTACGAGCAAGTTGAAGCAACTGCGTGTGCCTGTGTGTGGCGGTTTGTGTGCAACAGTTCAGAGAATATCACTTCAAAGAAAACAACATATTGGTATGAGTGAAAGAAGAATGCCCGTTCAACCTTTTTTCGAATTGCTCCTTTGTGGCGTTGAACCCAAAACTACTAGTACAGATGCCTGCATAAGTCGGATGGGGCTCAGAAAATGTACAGCGAGAACTGCAGGGAAGAGTTGCTGCCTGCGTTGTATGCCGCATCTGAAAGCTTCCGCGTTATACAGTGATACCCTTTTATATTACCTCCTCTTTTTCCCGTGCCCAGTGTTGCCTAACGAAACACTCTCCGTTTGACCTCCACATCTTTGCTATTCCTCGCTTTCTCTCTCACCCACGTTCTCGATGTGGTCAAAGAGAGTGTTATCCACGTAGACGCACCCTACTTCTAACTGCCACGCGGGTCAGAGAAAGGTCGCTCCTATAAGAGAAAGAACATTTGTGGCGCGTCTATTAACGGCACTGCCTCACAGCCGGATAGGGTAAAATGTTGTTGATGTACTTTCGTTACCGAAACAGGTAAAACACTTTCTGTACTTCAGTCTTTAAAAACAACGACAACTTTTCACCGCGTTAATTTTTTTCCCTCTTTGTCGCAGCCCTCAGAAATTGTTTTGGTATACCTTCGCAACATCAATCAATGAGTCGTGCTATTAAGTCCTTTTATTTTGTACCCAGCACACAGAGAAAATGAAAAAAGGCAAAGGCACGAAAACAACAATTATGGCAGCCTGTCTTTCTCATTCACGACTAGCATACGTTCTCCATGTTGTGAAGCAATAACTGTTCCCAGAATGATCTTTACGAATTCGCATTTCCTGTGTCTTGGATATTGTGTGTGACGTGTCAGTCGTAGAAAGAGGCTATCCTTTCCTCACCGCACAGTGCCTTTGAGAGAAAGCTTGTAGAGCTAAGCACTTGGGCAGCAGCCCTCTAAGTGCTGCCTCTGAGCTCGTTAGGGGAACGCTAGACTATCAAATACTTCCTGCAGGAGTGAAATAGCGCGACTAGCTACAGCTCCAGCTTATTGTGCACAACTATAAACTTTCGTATCCGCTCCAGTGTCCAGGCTGCAACCTCTAGAGCAAATGCAGTGGGCTAGCGAAATTAACTCCTGGCGTAGAGCACATCCTAAGGTGCTTCAAAGACCCGCCGGGCTTCTTTAATAGCCTTTGCTTCGTAGCGTCTTTGTTCTAGAGTTTCGCAATTGATTACTCGTTGGAGCGCAAATTCGTACGACGGTGCCTTCTATTAGTGCTGCTGGAAGGCTATAAAATATACTGGCTCTGATTGCAAACAAAACGTGGGGCGGAGGAGCACTCTGCATACGCGCCTGCTACGCTTAACATTAAACGCGGTAAAGGGCAGAATAAGCTTTTTCAGCACATCTCGAACTTTCTTTGCAGGATTTAAGTTGCATACATTAAAGCACCGTTAGTTCTGAACAAGACACTGCTAGTCGTATGTGAGGCAACACGGTTCAGTGTCAGGTTTGCGCAAACATGGGTAATGCTCAAGAGCCATTACGGAAAGCTCGTAAAGTGACACTCAACCTGAACTTAACGTTACATTTCAGTCTTTCCAGGTTTCAAAATCTTCATACGAAGCAAGAAAAGCAGGTAATGAGGCACTTACGCTATTGCCTAACGAGTATGACTGCTGCGGCCGTGGATATTGCCTCAGCAGTTGTAAATGTTAAATTGCCGCGAAGTAAGCGTCGGTGGAGGGACTGAACATAAACTAAGACTGTATAGCTTAGTGTTAAACTGTATATTAAAAAAAAAACAGCATAAATTTTCTCTGTAACTTATGGCTGAACCAAATAGATGCTAATGAAGAATCACTCCTTTAATTAAGCCTCCTGGTGCGCAAAGGAACACACCGACACAGGTGAACGTCCTTTCAGCGCGTGCGGCATTTCTGGTATACAATAACTATAAAGTAAGTGCAGCTACCAAATATACGCCTTCATTTCAAATTTGCTGACAGTGTGTATTTTATGGCAGAAATTGAAACCTTGTGATCGCTGGAAAAAGCGCAATAATAATTTTTATTTTTTTCAGTACCACGACAACGCGATTTGTCATTTCTCTGAGTACTGCTTTGTGAGATGGTCGCACTCCGCTGCATTAGCATGTCTAGACGACGTGCAAATATTTTTCGAATCATAGAGCTCACTGGTGGGCTTCAGCAGAGAGCCCGCCGCTGTACGTTCACTAGACCTAAAATGAACTACCTTGCTTCGCAAAGCGACAACTTATCAGAACATGCAAGTGTGCAACGTGGTTCCTGGCATGAAGTCGGGGGTCTGCCGGAACCCCGTCTGGTCGGGAAGGTACATGATGAAAGTAGACGCCATTATTTCGTCATGGTTCCTAGCATGCAGCTGTGCAAATATATTTCCTTCCTTCCTTCCTTCCTTCCTTCCTTCCTTCCTTCCTTCCTTCCTTCCTTCCTTCCTTCCTTCCTTCCTTCCTTCCTTCCTTCCTTCCTTCCTTCCTTCCTTCCTTCCTTCCTTCCTTCCTTCCTTCCTTCCTTCCTTCCTTCCTTCCTTCCTTCCTTCCTTCCTTCCTTCCTTCCTTCCTTCCTTCCTTCCTTCCTTCCTTCCTTCCTTCCTTCCTTCCTTCCTTCCTTCCTTCCTTCCTTCCTTCCTTCCTTCCTTCCTTCCTTCCTTCCTTCCTTCCTTCCTTCCTTCCTTCCTTCCTTCCTTCCTTCCTTCCTTCCTTCCTTCCTTTTCCTTCCTTCCTTCCTTTTCTTTCCTTCCTTCCTTCCTTCCTTTTCTTCTTCTTTCATTGTTTCTTTCACTATGTCTTCACTTCTTTCTGTCTTCTTAATTTTTTTGCTTCTCCATTCCTTAATTTTTATTTCCTTCCTTGTCTTTATTTCTTTCCCTCTTTCATTCTTTCTCTCTTAACTCTTTCTATAATTTCCTATTTACTTTTAGGTCACTAATTCTTTTCTTTCTCTTACTCATTCCCATTCCTTCCTTTCTTCTCTCTTCAAACTTCTTTGGTTTTTCTTTCTCATTTTCTTGTTACATTTTTTTTTAGTGAGAAAGCACTAAATCACAAGGTCTAACCAGCTGCCCGTGAAGCTTGACCTTGACGGTGGCCTTCGCTCGTGCAGAAATAAAACAATTATCAATAACTCTCACCGTGAGTGGGTATCGAACCCATAGTGGCGCGAACAGATCAGCTTCGCTGGCCACTGCACGAGAGCACTATGCTATTGCCGCTTTTTTTTCTTTATTGCCGACTTCAGCACGTCATTCACAAACCAATCCGCGCGAACAACACAACACTGATGCCAGAACTACGTCGCCCGCACTTGAGGTTACGTAAACACATTAAAATTCGCGCATGTATAACAAAGCTTCCATTCTCGGAAGCCACTCGAGCACTGTGTCTTGTATCTTGTGGCCTTCAATAACTCCTCCAACACATTCACGAAAATACCCTCTTATCGGCCTTGCGTCAATGTCCGCATGTCTGACTGTCGTCCGGGATCACCAAATACTATGCAGGCCTAATATCATGATCAGGCCGAAAGGAACGCCGTCTTCGTTGTAAACAGGAAAAAATCTGATTCGGAAAGCATCCACCGGTAAGTCTTTTTTAATAGTGCGTCGTAGAATGTCCCAAAAGTAAAAGGCTTCCCATCAATCTATGAAGACGTGTTCAATAGTTTCCGGCTTTTGGCATATGAAACAATGATTTCCCCAAGGTAAAAAAAAAACCTTCTCTTCTAGATACGCCTTGACTTCAAGAGTGTTCGTATGGAGCTTAAAAGTAAACTGTTAACTCCACCTGGTACAGCCATGCTTTTCACTCGTTTTATAACTGTCTGCCATGAACCTGCACAGTATCACGACCTGTACAATGGGACCGGAAGAAAGACATGACACAGGTCCTTATAAAGTTTCTTTCGCGATACAGCTGACAGATATTTCATTGAAAATCGCTCTTGCGATTTGCCATGTACACCTCGCGACATGCCATGTACACCTCTCTAAGGAAGCCAAAAATGCTTCATTGCATAGTCGCCGAACTAACAACTAAATTTGGCAAGACCCTACTCAACCCAACCTGACAAACAGTTCGCAGAAAGGGGTCATTCACATCCCGAAAGAACATAAATCGATTCACCAACTGGCGCAGACACAAATGCGCTAAACCTACTCCTCCAGAGTGGACACGATGAAACAGACTGGTTCGCCGTGTCCGCTCTCAAGTGCTTCCCCATACAGAAACCGCCAAAACCCGGTGCAACCTCTGCACATTGACTCGAGAACAATAAATTGCTTGCATAACATACTAAAGCTTGGTTACCAAAAATATGTTACATATTGTGAAACGCGCAAAAATAGAACAACTGAAACCTTTTAGCCTGTCGGCCTTCTCACGCGCTTCAGCAACTTCGCGTTTCCAATACGGCACACTGTCGCGATAATTCTCCAGCGGCACTCCTAAATATTTTCCTTTGGTTACTGTCCTAGGCATGTTCGCGAAAATCGTTGGGATTGTGGGCCAGTCGCCGTGCCAGAGCCACAAACATTTAGCCCAGTTCACAGCGCTCCCACTCAGAGAACAAAAGTTTTTCACAGTTTCAACCACAACACGAACGCTTTCGTAGTCAGCACAAAATACGGCAATTTCTTCTGCATACGCGAGGACGCGGGCATCGGTCGCATGCAGACGAAAACCATGAGCACTGCTGCTTTGAATTATGCTCAAACAAATGGGTTCAATAAACAAACAAAATCGCAATGGTGGCAGGGGGGGAAACACGCACAGAGCGTTGCACTCGGATGCGCGCACCAACCCCCTTATTCACTATCAACCGCGTCGTGCATCCCCTGTACGCCATAGCTATGCCCTGGCAAATGACTGATCCGACATTCACGTGCTCTAACAGAGAGAACAAGAGGTTATGTGGCACCGTGTCAAAAGCTTTCTCTAGATCAAGCTGGAGCATTGCATGGTTTCATGCATGGCGTCGCAACACTCGAGAACAGACCGGGCTGGATGGATGTTGGTATATATGGTGCGACCTTTTATACAACAGGTCTGATGTGGCCCTACTAATTCTCGCATAACAGTTTGGAACGTTTAGCCAGAATTTTCATGAAGTCTAATAATGTACATTTTTCAGTGATATTGGTCGGTAAGCGGTAACTTGTCGCAGTCTAGTTTCATCGTCGCTTTTTGGTATTAAAATTGTGCGGGCTGTTAGAAATCACGGCTGAAGCATATCCTTGTCATAATCCTCATTAAACCACGTAGACAAAACTTGTGCAAAATCATTACGATTGCCTTATAGAGCGATGCTACTATACCGTATGGTCCCGGAGGCTTTCCAGGGTTGAGGTCTGGAATGGCTTTCCGCTCTTCTTCGGTTGAAATAGCCACTTCTAACCGTTCTTTCGTTTCATCACTAAGCTTCGGCATTAAGGACATGAAATGGGTTTTAAAGTCTTCAGTTCCTGCGTTCGTGTAGCCAAAAATTCCGCTATAGTATTCATAAAACGCCCTTTCTATATTTGCTTTATCGGAGTAAATTACACCGTTCCACTTTATTCTCAGTATGTCATTCTTGTGGGCATGCCTCTTTTTCAACCCGAGTGCCCGTTTCGTGGGCATTTCGCCCACTATCAGGCGTTGTGCTTGCGCCCTCACGATCGCTCCTTGATACCGCTCCGCAACTATTGCCTGTACTTTCCGCTTAACCGAGCGAATTTCTTCGATGCATGCTCCTGGCTGCTTGCCCTCTCGCGCTGTCAAAAACATCAAGTAATTTCTAAGCATATTTTCCTTCACTCTTTGCTTTTGCTTTATACTGCACGATCGTTCAATAGCTGTCATTTTCACTGCCTGCTTAAATATTTCCCACTTCACTCCTAAAAGTTTATTGTCCTCGATTTGCTGTTCGCGTATCGCCGACGCTGCACATTCCATAAAGATATCATCTTTCAGCAGCTTTTCATTAAATTCCAGTTTTGCCACTAGAATTTGCGTTACGTTCTTTTTCTTTTCCCTACATGGAGGCCAACAAGACAATGGTAACTAAACGGCACACTTGTTGTACGAGGTATTCGGCGCGGAATGGTATCAGTTCGGCAGATCCGTACGCCAGATCCAAACCTGCGTGACTCGTTCCCTGGAAATTGGTAAAACGAACGCCAGAACCACACCCGAGACAATCGCCAACATCTTCAAGATGACAGCGGTCATTTACGTCACTCAAACAGGCAGTACTCGCATCTCTATTGGGAGTCGAACTGGTCTTGTCGCGTGTCATGCTTACGCAGTTGAAATCGCCTAGACAGATGACCAGGCGGCCTGTATCACACTAGTTTCCAACTGTCTCAAAACGTTTCGCCTCTCTTCTGTGTTAGTGTGCGCATAACTACAGATGACGCGCCATTCCAGACCAGCAAATGTCATGTCACACAGAATCCAACGACCGAAAATGCAAGACTGAACTCTTTTCCACAATCGTGTAGTGTTGTGTTGTGTTGGGTTTTATGGCACATAGGCAGCTAAGGCCATCATGCGCCAAGCTCAAGGTATAGAATTGGTTGTCTGTAGAATGTTTAGGAATATAAAAAATCGTCGATGATGCAGATGGCCTAAAAATATTTAACTGTCTAGTAATAACAGAGAAGAAAAAATCTGGAAATGGCTAACGGTAAAAGCCCCAGAGAAGGTCAGGTAGCCTCAGCGGCTATCCTTGGCTGGGCAAGGATCCTGAGGCTCCCAACCAATGAAATAAGAAGCCTCAGGCTTCTTCTCAGGAATGAGAAAGCGGCTGAGGTGTATCATGTACTAAAGCAAACCAGTGGTTCAAGACACACAGTTTTTCAAGTACCACTGCTTCTTTTAAAAAGCTTAAAACGGAATGTATGTTAACAATGGCATTATCAGCTAAGAGCAGTGCTGGATGAAAAGGAATGCATTCTTTATAAAATTAAGTAAAATAGTTTTTTTAGTGTTTCCAGTTGCACATATGTAAATAAAATTTGATTAACCGTAAGATTATCTCCACATTCGCAAATAGGTTTGTCTTGTTTGTTACCAGGAAGTTGTGCGCAAGGCGCGTGTGACCTATCCGTAGACGGCGTAAAATCACTTCCTTAAATCGTTCCTGGTGCACACATGATTTAAATTCACCTAAAACTGGGTTTACTAAGTGTGTTTATTATTCACTTCGCCGTTCCATTCTGACTGCCATTTTTTCTTAATTTACGCTGTACAAAGTTTATGCAATCCTCAAAAGGTATATGTACTATTTTTATGTCCTTGCCACGAGCTTTAGCAGCGCAGCAATCTGCCCTCTCGTTGCCACTTATTCCGACATGACCGGGAAGCCAGCAAAATTTTGTTTTGTCCTCGAGCTGTGGCTGTTACTATCTTGTGCATGTGTCACTAAGAATCGGAGTTACTGCAATTCTAGAGTGCAAAGCTGTAAATATACTGAGGGAGTCTGTGTAAATAATACTGTTGGTAAGGGTCTCGTTTTCAATTTTTTCTACGGCCACACAGACTGCGTAACATTCTGCAGTGAAGATGGATGAATACTGTGGAAGTCGTACAGTTTTCTCCGATTTCCCTCGGACCACTGCGCTCCCTACATAAACGTCCGTTTTTGAACCATCTGTAAAAAACTGTGTAAAATCGCTGTATTTTTCTTCGAGTGCAAGGAATTCTTGTTCTATATGTTGTTGCGGAGTTTGTTTTTTTTATGGAACTGTGTAAGAGTAAGATTACAGATTGCAGGAAAATTTACCATGGAGGTGGTGGATCTCGTCTCCGAGCAATGTCAGGTAATGTATCTAGTACGCCAAGGTTTTGGCACATCTCTTCAAAACGCAAGAGGATTGGCCTGATAGCGAGCGGTTTATTGTTAAACAATGTTCTAGATGGGCACTTTATGAACATTGTGTGACATAGGTGTCTGGGCAGTGAACGGATTTTTAAAATGTATGAGCATGTGAGCATGGTTCTTCTATCTGTAAGTGACGGTTCGTTGATTTTTATGTAAAGACTATTTATGGGCGACGTCCTGTAAGCACCACAGGAAAGACACAAACCTAAATTCTGTATTGGATTTATTCGTTTCAGGTACGAAGGTCTCGCTGACCCGTAAACTATACATCCGTAGTCTAAGGTGGAGCGTACCATGGAGCGATAAATTTGTAAATGACATGTCCTGCCAGCTCCCCAACGTTTACGTGACAGTACTTTGAGTATATTTAGGGATCCGAGGCTTTCTTTTTCAGTGCATTTATATGAGGCAGGAAATTCAGTTTTTTTTTTTTCAAAAGTTATTCCTAGAAATTTGTGTTCATTTTTGACGGGTATGTGTGTTTCGTTCAAGTGTATAAATGGGCCGGCTTGTGTGCCTCGTTTCAGCGAGAAAAGGGTTGGGTTGTGTTGGGTTGTGTTGGGTTTAATGGCACATAAGCAGCTAAGGCTATCATGCGCCAGGCTCAAGGTATATGAACACTTTTCTGTAGGTGGGAGGAAACATGGTTGTGTAGAGGACTTAAATTGCTATTTCGTTCAGGTAGTAATAAGAGAAAGAAGAAATTTTATAAATGGCTAAAAATAAACGCTTTCAAGAAGGTCAGATAACCTCAGTAGCCATCCTTGGCTGGGCAAGGATCCTGAGGCTCCCAACCATTCAAATAACCACCTCAGCCCTCTTCTCATGGAATGAGAAAATGGCTGAAATGCATCTTATTTTAAAGCAAAGCTGTGGATAAAAGTTTACAGTTTCTGAAGAACATCTGCTTCTTTTAAAAAGCTAAAAACGGAAGATATGTTAACAATGGCATTTTCGCCTAAAAGCAGCGCTGGGTGTAAAGGAATGTATTCATTATAAAACTTCGTAAAGTGCTTATTTCTTAGTTTTTCGAGTTTTGCACAAGATAATAAAATATGGTTTATTGTTAGTTCGTCTCCACATCTTTCACAACGAGGTTTGTCTTGTTTCGTTAGTAAGAAATTATGTGTAATGTGTGTATGTCCAATGCGGAGACGACATAAAATTACTTCAATAAATCGTTCCTGGTGCCTACAGGTCTTCCATTCACCCAGGACAGGTTTTACAAAGTGCAGCTTGTTGTTAACCTCGTTGTCCCAAGAGGCCTGCCATTTTTCTCTCAATTTATTCTGGACCGACTTGATGCAGTCCTTATGCGGTATGTTTACTAATTTTATTTTTGCGTTAAGGGCAAGTGCGGCGCTTGCATCAGCCCTCTCATTTCCGCTGATGCCCACGTGACTGGGAACCCAGCAAAACTTTATAGTATGTCCTTGTGAATAAGCTCGTATTACATTATGTATTATGTTTCCTATTAAGGGTTCAGTTGCATTTCTGGGGTTTATTGCTGTAATTACGCTGAGAGAGTCACTGTAGATAACACTGTTCTGTATGTTTTTCTTCAATATTTGTTCTACAGCTAGAGCAATGGCGTAGCATTCTGCTGTAAAGATTGAAGCGCACTGAGGCAGCCTGACTACTTTTTCCCATTTCCCTTGCACTATCGCGCTCCCTACATAGAGTGCTGTCTTAGAGCCATCTGTGTAGAAATCTGTGCAATTCTTGTATTTTTCACTTACTCCAAGAAACTCTTGCTGTATATATTCCAGTGGGGTATGTCTTTTTCGAATGTGTTTCAGTGCGAAATCGCATACACCAGGAAACAAGTACCAAGGTGGCAACCTATCGGGTCTCTGGGCAACATCAGGAAGTTCATCTAGTATGTTTATTTCTTGGAATATTTCTTCAAAGCGGAGGAGCAATGGTTTTACAGCTTGAGGTTTGTTGGTGAACAGTGTTCTGGATGGGCATTTTGTAACTATGGTGTAACAAAGATGTTTCGGTAGCGACCTTATTTTCAGTACGTATGCACAAATAAGCATTGTTCTCCTGTTGGTGAGGGTCGTTTCATTTGCTTCTACGTGAAGGCTATTTATGGGTGATGTTCTGTAAGCACCAGTTGAAAGGCGCAACCCGAGGTTTTGTACTGGATCTAGCTTTTTAAGGTATGATGGCCTCGCAGACCCATACACTATGGATCCATAGTCTAACGAAGAGCGTACTAGAGAGCGATAGATGTGCAATAGGCACCTCCTATCGGATCCCCAACGCTTCCGAGAGAGTACTTTGAGTATATTCAGGGATTGGGTGGCTTTCTTTTTTAGGGTGTTTATATGTGGCAGAAACGTTAGCTTTTTGGCAAAAGTTAAGCCTAAAAATTTGTGTTCTTGTTTTACTGGAAGTGTGGTGTCGTTCAAGTGGAGGGTGGGATCAATCTGCAGTCCTCTCTGCAGCGAGAAAAGAACCGCAACAGTTTTCTGTGGAGAAAACCTAAATCCATTTCTGTCTGCCCAAAGTGCTAATTTGTTTATTGTGAGTTGTAGTTGTCTCTCACAAGTTGCCAGGCTAGAAGATGTGCACGCAATTTGAAGGTCATCAACGTAGACCGAGTGCATAATGGACTGTGGAATTATACTGGTTAAAGAATTCATTTTTACTATGAACAATGTAGTACTTAAAATGCATCCCTGAGGAACGCCGTTTTCCTGAGTAAAATTATTTGAGAGGGTTGCGCCGAGACGAACTTGGAAAGAACAGTTGGATAAAAAGTCTCTCAAATATTTCAGCATCCTCCAGCGGATACCAAGCTCTGCCAGGTCGCGAAGAATCCCGAACCTCCAGGTCGTGTCATATGCCTTCTCCATATCGAAAAAAACTGAAAGGCAGTGTTGTCTGTGTATAAAGGCCTCTCGGATTGTGTTTTCCAGGCGGACTAAATGGTCGACTGTGGAACATGTTTTTTTAAAACCACATTGGTGGACATCAAGAAGCTCTCGGGATTCTAGAAAAAACATTAATCTAATATTTATAACACTCTCAAAAGATTTGGCAAGACAGCTTGTAAGGGTTATAGGCCTGTAACTGTTAGGGGAGGTTGGTGGCTTTCCTGGTTTTAGAAATGGAACAATAATGGCTTTTTTCCAAGCAGCTGGTATTTTCCCTAGGACCCAAATTTTGTTAAAAAATTTTAACAGAACTTCTACAGATTGCTCAGATAGATGGGACAGCATTTCATAATGAATTTCGTCGGGGCCTGGTGCAGTTTGTTTACCTATAGGCAGTACTCTCTGTATTTCTTGAAGTGTAATCAAGTTATTGTAAGGCTCGTTTGTGCTGCCTGCCGTAGGGAGTCTTTGTTTTTTGGTTGTGTTTTTGTATTTTAAGAATGACTGTGTATAGTGGGAAGAACTAGAAACTATAAAAAAATGTTGCCCCAAAATGTCTGCTTGTTCTTTAATACTTGTCTGAATTCCAGGATCCGTCAGCAGAGGAAGGGTGAATGGGGAATAGCTGCCATTTACTTTTCTGACCTGCTCCCACAGTTTTTTTGATGTTACCGAGCTGTTTATGGACGACACATAATTTTGCCAAGACATTTTTTCCGCGTTCCGCCGTATATATAGGGCTTTAGCTTTTGCCTTTTTGAAAGTTATTAGATTTTCGTGAGTAGGATACCTACGAAATACACCCCAGGCCTTATTTTGTTGTTTTTTGGCTTCCCAACATTCTCGCATCCACCATACCTTGTGGTTCTGGCGCACCACGCCTGTGGACAGGGGAATAGCTAGCCGTGCAGCATCGATGCTACGCTTTGTAAGAATTTCGTTGATTTCATCTATGCTAAGTGTTTCTGAGTAAATGTCCTCTAATCTGGCCTTTTCTCTAAACAACGCCCAATCAGCTAGATGTAGCTTCCATCGCCGTGGTTTGGTCGGGATGAGTGCAGGTGAGGATGATAGGCTTATAAAAACTGGTAGGTGATCACTCCCAAACGGGTTGTCTAAAACGTCCCACTTAAAATCACTAAAAACAGAAGGTGAACAAAAAGACAGGTCTAAACTGCTCATTTTCCTAGACGTTGGGGAACAGTATGTGGCCTTTTTCGTATTTAAAAGACAAACATTATTCGTCAGGATAAAATCTTCGATTATTTGACCTCTAGCGTCACAGCGTTCGCTTCCCCATAGGGAGTAGTGAGCATTAAAATCCCCAAGTAACAGATATGGCTCCGGAAGTTCTCTGATCAGTTGCTGTAGATCATGGAGTGTTAACGTAAAATGAGGAGGAATGTATACGGAACAGATTGTTAGTGTTTTGTAGCTTACGATACTGACTGCAACCGCCTCAAGTTTTGTTTTGAGTTTAATTTCTTGAGCAGGGACACCGCTTTGAACGACTATCGCGACGCCTCCCGATAGCCGATTTGCCTGCTCTCGATCGCGTCTAAAAGTTTTATAATGTTTCAGGATATGTACATGTTGTGGATCAAGATTGATCTCCTGAAGACATAAAACTATGGGTAACATTGACCCTAAAATATGTTATGTCGCTGTAATTCCGCATAAGACCTCTGCAATTCCACTGAATTAAAAAAAGCCATGTTTTTCTTTTTGAGAGGAAATGAAAGGGGAATTACTTATGTGGTGGGCCCGTTATGAGGGACCTGTCTTTTTTCCGCTCAAGAGAGCTGTTCCGCCGCTGCAAAAGGGGCGGACTGGTGGTTATATCCATCACATCGGCAGAGGTGCTGGAGGACCGCGCCGCCGCGGTTGTGTTAGTTTCAAGCCTCTCCCGACGGGCGGAGGTCCTGCGGGGTGCCGACCCATGGACCGGCGCTCCCTGTTTGGCAATGACAGGACAGCTTTCGCTGACCCTGCCTGGGGCATGGATGGCCCTGCCATAGCCTCTGTGAAAGCGGCCTTGGCAGGTGCCGGAGTGCTGTGTGGTGCTACGCCCCTGCGCACCACATCAGCGAAGTTTTGTTTTTCTGTGAAGGAGAATGTGTTTGTAAGCGCAAAACACCTTCTCGCTTCTTTAAATGAAATGTTTTCCTTTCTCCTTATGCTGATTATCTCGTTTTCTTTCTTCCAGGACGGACACGCCCTGGAGTATGCAGCATGGTCTCCTTCACAGTTTGCACAGCGCGGGGCTGCGTCACATCCATCGGATTGGTGATCATTCGAAGCATATTTTGCGCAAGTTTTGCGACCGCGGCCGCTCTGTGAGCCGTGGCCGAACCTTTGACAAATGAAGCATCTGCGAGGGTTTGCTATGTATGGTCTTACATTGACTTTTTAATATCCCACGTCGATTGTGTCGGCCAATGTGCTGGTGTTAACTGTGAGGATCAAGGGTTTTGCGTCTATTTCCTTATTGTCCTTCCGGATTTTGATACGGTGGTCATCTATGACGTCTTCGTCGGTGAGCCCTTCGATCATTTCTTTTTCAGTGATGTGAACAAAATCACTTTCGGATATTACGCCTCGGACAGTGTTTAGTGAGCGATGAGAGGTCACGGATACAGGGATTTCCCCTATGGACGTTAGGTTGGAGAGCTTGGAGTGTTGGACATTGTCGCACAGTTCGAGCAATAAATCGCCGCTGGCCATTTTTGAGAGCTTATAGCCAATGCCTAAGGTTTCTGTCAAGCACTTTGACACAAGGAAGGGGGATATTATTCTTGCCTGCTTATCTTGTTCTTCACTATGGATCACGTGATGATTCGGAAAAGTTACTTTTCTTTTTTGAAAGAAGTCGTCTGCCTCTTTCCGCCCTCTTTTGAGAGAGCGATCTGGTTATGAAAGTGGGGGAGCCATAAAAAATTAAGTTTTTCGGTCATGGTGCCAGCCACCCACCATGGAGTCCAACTAGGGGACGGGACAGGAACTTGCAAGGAAAGCCTGCCCACGCCAGCTGTACACCTTAACTATAACCAAATATGACGCAACTCAGGGTGGCTGGCCACACAAGGTTAACCCTCGCCGCCAGGAAAAAAGGAAAAACGAAGTGAGTAGGATACAGTATAGTTGTGAGAAAGGGGTACGAAAGTGAAAGATAGAGGGGAGGATAGGAAAAGGCGACTGCCGATTTCCCCCGGCCGGGTCAGGCCGAAGGTGCTGTCTACAGGAAGCTGGGGCCGAAGTGGTGTGTTGCCTTCGCCTAGGTGCCTTAAAGGTCCAAACGCTCGGCATCGGCTCAACCACCAGGAGCCCCTTTTTCCCTGGACACGGCGATGCCATGCACGGCTAGGCGCGGGTGCTCGGGTACGTGGTGATGTACTGTTCACCATCATCACCCTGCGGGGATGTCCCTGCGGATGCTCCGGAACCCGTGGTGTCGCCACTCATCAATGCCTGCAAGCTGCAGACGCCCTCTTGCGGGGATATTTCCACAATGGCTCCCAGAGACTGGATGATCAAAAGTATGCATCCTGCCGAAGTACCCGCCGCATCAGACACGCTGAACGGACGCACCATACTGTCGGTCTGGCCTTGACTCTCGATTTTGGTTTCTTGTACCGCTACAATATCCAATTCCTGCTCAGTCACGAGTCGTAACAGCAGATTCTGCCTCCTCCGGGATGAAAGATATCTGACATTGAGCGTGGCTACGACGAAGTGTCTTTCAAAAGCCGCCATCGCTTAGCAAGACCAGGACACCAGTACGGCACTTACCTTTGTTCGCACAACGTCGCACCGTGTAGTGTCATCCCGCAATTATTAGGACTTTGAGTTGTCGTCGCGAGGGAGCGACGACGATCGTTGCCCGCTGGTGACACGCTGCTTTTTCACCTACCTCGGCATCCAGCTGGCTTTGTAGCAAACGTTGCCTTTGCTCCGGGCTCATTGCAACGACATCGTCGCGGCGCCGTATAGCAGCAGCAGGGTCGACCTCCATGCATTCTCCGTTGCCTTTTTCAGCGGGGCGTGGGATATCCTGCGGTTGCTCGGTAACCTTGCTCATGACTGCCGACTCGGGTGGGCTGAGCGTTCATTCAGCAGTCGGTAGCGTGTCGTTTTCCTTGTCGTCGCCCTTCAATGCAGCCGTTAGGGTCTCAACCACTGGGTTGGAGGCTGCCTGCTCAACTTCATCCTCGTCCATATGCAGCTCACTGTTTTCGCCGAGTGTTCCTCGCCCAGCCGCGCGGGCGTACGACTTCATGCATTCAGCCTCTTCGTGCCCGTACGCGTGGCACTGGCTACACTTGGGCACCTTGCAGTGGCGCCTAATGTGGCCTGTGTTGCGGCAGCGGAGACATATCGGCGCACAACCAGGCACGACGACTAACACTGCCCCGTTCCCGATACGCATCTGAACGGGTAGGCGCTCGAGGCTTGCACCTTCTCGTAGAACCAGCCGCTCATCTTGAGTAGTCGAGGAAGCGTTCTCAAACCCGCCGTTCTTCCATCTATCGCTCGAGACTTCTTTCACTTCGCCGTACTCAGCGAACGCCCGCCTCAGAGTTCCGTTGCTCACATTGAAGGCACACAGATGCACCTTCAGCCGCGCTTCGTGCCTTTCAGGCTCAAAAACCACGCAAGCCTTCCCTTTAACAGTGATATGTCCGGCGTCGAGCAGCTTTTTCTTGGCCTCCTAGCTGCGGAAGTTTACTAACCAGACGTGCGACATCTGGTATGCTCCGATACCGCCCACCTATTCGATGACACCGGCTTCTTTCATCGGCTGGCGGAAATCTTCAATCCTGTAAGGCCTCCGAGTGGTGTCGCAGTGAAGAACAACCATTGTTTTCAGTCCTTCTCCGGTAGGCAGGGGCGGCAGAACAATCGTGTAGTATTTCAAACCGTCCAAAAACGATGTGCCGCGGCAAGCATCGGCCGTTATCACAGCTCGCGAAGAGCCAGCCATCCTGCGTCCTTTCACGACCGTGGCCGGAAGCAGAACGACTATGCTATCGCCGCAGCCAATCACGCCTCGTGTTAAACTGCAACACACTTGTTCTTGTTGTTATCCCCATACTATGGCATACACTTTCACGCTGTGCACCGCACATCGTCGTCTTCATCAACTTCCATTTGCGGCGCGAACAGACCATATCAGCTTAACCTCAATCAGAGCTTAACCTGAGTCTAATTTCGTCGCCAGGCGTGCCGACGACCCAGCAAACAAAATTATGAGCCTAACCGGCTAAACACATGCTTTCAGACTTCTATTCAATTAACCTACGTTAAAACCCTACCACTTTTTTCTTCCTGCTTCCTTTCTTTCTTCCTTTCGTCTTTCATTCTTTGTTGTTAGTATCATCCTATCATGAATTTCTGCTCACCATGTTCCCTTCGAATCAGCACACGGTAGCAAACAAGATCCTCAGCTCATTGACCCATCGCACTCTCCTCCCTTTAATCCATCACAGTTAACGAGCATTCAATGGCACCGTGTCTGAAAAAAGGCAGTGCTCATATTTGCAACGTTATTTCAGATATTTGACAGTCAGAAGGGCAAAAAAAAATTGGAGAGGAAACTTAAGCTCCACCCTAAGTGTAT
Source organism: Amblyomma americanum (assembly GCF_052857255.1). NCBI lineage: Eukaryota > Metazoa > Arthropoda > Arachnida > Ixodida > Ixodidae > Amblyomma > Amblyomma americanum. Next base: position 163,473,184 of record NC_135500.1, on the reverse strand, counting down.
TGTGTGATAGCGTGATTGGTTAAGTGATGCCCATATATAAGGAATTGTTCATTCTCGATTATGCACTTATACATCCCTTGCGCAGTGATGGAGTGGCTAAGCGATGCGCCAATGCCCGGCGGTAGCAGGTGCTGCCGCATTTGGGGCTTGTGCGACACAGGTTGCTCTCGCCGAATGATGAATCATTAATTTACCTGCCACCTACCACTGCGGTCAGTCTGCTCACTTCCGGTGGGCAGGTTGTGATGACGCCACAAGTCACGTGACCTAGGTGGCCTACCTGGTTGCCTCTCCGAGGATTTTTCGCTCGCAACACCGACGCCGACGCTGACGACGCCGGATTTTTTTCAGAAAAGCCAGCCTTAAAGATATGTGGTTAAAGGTCACACAGATATTTGCGATTACGACACTGATGATAACTAAAATATTACTTCGGTTTTGCAAGACTGCCTTCTTTCGTAAGTATATGGGGTACGCTTGGCATCGACAAAACCTAACCTGTTTATTGCTTACAGGTTAATCAGGAGTAAAAGCCGATTGTGTGTGTAGCTTGATAAAAAGTGAACTAATGTTAATGCAGTCACTGTGAGAAATTTAAAGTCGTCATTCAGAAATGCATCCAACAGTGTCGCTGCATCCAAAATGTGCTGCCAAGAGGTGTCAATTTCTCACGTTACGACATGGACATCATCGCGCAACAAAAAAAGGCCGCCACCATCTGCAAAACGTCGAAGTAACGAGCGTTAGCTGCTTGGTTTACCAGATGAAGAAAGCGCAGAAGAACGCGCCGCTCGTCTCGAGAAACGGAATGCAATAAATACCATTTGAAACGGGGTGTATTGCCACCATGCTCGGCTACGAGTGCACGCACGACACCTAGCGGAACGATCGCGGCCTAGCGCCATCTATCAGAGAAATTACGATGCACGTTTACCAAAGTCGAGTTGCATCCCTTCAAGATACGTTCCAAACGAAATTTGCTTCGTCTGGGAGGTAAAGGTAGGCCTAGAATTCGGCTCGCGGAGTGATATGGTAACGCTTCAATTTGTAATTGCATGTATGCATTGTTTACCTATTACTTAACTGTGGTTTTAATTCCATACCATAACCCATAGGGTTTTATTTGCCTACTAAATTCGATATACAGCTGTCTCCAGATGGGTGCTCGTTGTGGTCGGGGTATATATAGTTGCATGCATAGCGCTTCCTTAACGAAAGTTTTCTTACCCGGTTTAGGATATTTTTTGGTGAGGTGGGGGAAAGGAATGAGAGGGCACAACCAATTTTATAGGCCGCCATCTTGGATCCAAGAAACCGAAACTATGCTGCCATTTCGTCCCCTGACGTCATACTCGTCTAGTTTCACCTCTATCCACCATAGTGGACCGTGACGTCCTCATTGGCACGCGGCAGATGGTTGTTTCTATAATGCTATTGTAGATGGCGCTACAAATGCGAGATCCGCTGTTTTCTAGCTGCAGCCACAGATGGCGCTTTGATCTCGGGGTGGTAGGAGAGCTCACAAAATCTCGAAACGTGATGAGTAGTTGCTGCCGCAGATGGCGCTGGATCAGGGGTGGTAGCAGACCCCATGAAATCTCGAAACGTGATGAGTAAGAGCAAACGCTCTTAAAACAAATGTGCGGCGACGTGAGGGAACTTTGCTGCGTCGCCTGTGGCTTGGTGTCGCACTGACACACCATTAATTAACTGTGATCGACATGGCTGATAACCCTGCATGTGACACCTGTGGCCGCGATGAGACCATATCTCATATTCTTTGCGAATGCTCAGCGTACAGTTCTGAAAGACATTCTCAACGCCGTGCTCTGGAACACATCGATTCACGCCAGCTAATGGAGCTCAAGATTCTTGAACACTGGCCGCGGCGATCATCGGCGGTCAGGGCCTGCCAGGCCCTCCTGCAGTTCTTAAAAGTGTCGCGCCTGCACAACAGGCTGTGACTTGGCCGAGGCCTTTTCGCCTTTTCCATTGCATGCATGCAGTGTACATTCCGAACGTCGTCATGGTTTATATTTTACGAAAACTCGCAATGAAGTTACCTTTATTTTAATCAACATTTCTAGCAACATTTCCGCGAATAATAGAGGTCCACATGCATGAGGCGTGTGTTGCGGAAACCATGTACAAAAAGAAAGAGCGGCTTTCTAACACTTTATTGATTGTTAGTAGAGCATAGTTAAATCTATTTAAACCCGGTTGTTGTGGTTGTTGTCTCTGAAGCAGTGGCTCATACCCACGTGTGAACTACAACTAACGCCAAGTTTTCTTCTATCTTCAAAGAGAAAAAACCTGTTTCGGAAGACTGTGCCGAGGGTGGCCGCACAAAAGCATAATCTTTTTTTTTTTATGGGAGGGGGGGGGGGGGGCTGGCTTGGTCTGGTACTTATTACAAATTTTTTACACGGTCTACTCTTTCTATAATTAATCGCATCGTCCGATATTGTATCTGTCCAGTCTTCTACATTTTCCTGCCACGAGATGGTTCAGGCTCAGGGAAGCTGGTGCGTTGCCCAAGGCCATTTTCATTATTTTATAATAAAACAACCACTACCACCACCATCGCCACAAAGGCTTTGCAGAGAAAGGACTACTGTAGCTTTATAAATGGCGTCAGTTGTCAGATGCTGCACTCTTCATGGTCGTTTAGAAATTCACCGACGCTTTACTCCGCCCCCATATACACTTTTATTCCATTCATTGTGCTTGTCCCTATGCCCGTTAGGTGAGCATCCGTCTCTTCGGACCTTCACTACTTGCCACCCTGCAGAAGTTCCTGTCCGTTTTGCTTCTTTCCTGAAAGCACGAGCAATATAAGCTTCATGTTGTTTAATGTGCTAATCAGAGGAGTTTGACCTAATATCCTAATATACAGAGATACCGCGATGCCAGTTTGATATTTTTTATAGAGACGAATTTCGAAAAATTAGGCAGTCAGAAAATAAATAAGTCGCTTAAACTGCATTCTTTTATTGCTATACTCTTCTGTAGAGCAGAACTTCTGGCTGCATGTAATTATCCGTGCAAACTATATCTCGTGTTGCTTACGGCACCACAAAAAGCAGCCTATTTCCAGAATGGAAGTGATTGTGACTTTGTTCTGCCGGTGAGCAAGACGAAACCTAAATTTGAAGCATAAGCTGCTGACTATAGATGCGAGATGAATTTTGAAAGGGTGCACTGTGCGATAGAATGCACCTCGGTTGACCGGGCCCAAATTCTCTTATTGTTCTTCAAAAACCCGCTGAAACCTCTCTAAAATGATATATGCTTACACTTTCTATTCCAGACCGCAGTCCTGGGCCAGTTCGTTTTAAAGATAAAAAAGGCATCTCACGTAACAAGTTTCATGGTAAACAGGCAGCCATCGTTATTATTGAAATATGCTTCTTTGGCAATAACAATGAAGTACATCGAAATGAGTGAAATGAAAGAATTCGTTCGTATTTTTTGTAGAAAAGCAACATTCAGTAAGTTCGTATCCAGCAAGTATACTTGACAAAAATATTCGAGTGGCTTTTTTTGTGCACAGAAGAGTTGGACTAATTAGCTTGAAGTACCGTATTGAGAAGGCGTTCATGTCTACAGCGACAAAAAACGGGGCCCCTGATAGGCAAATGCCGAAAGAAATTAAGGCGCTCTTTAGAGGCATTGTCAGGGAGCCGTCAGAGGGCGGCAGTGCTTTTGTTTACAAAGGCGTCGCTACGGCTGGCGTTTAAATCAATGCTTGGCGTGATCGTCCCGAGGACTGGAAGTCCCGGCTCCTCAAAGCGCACGCAACGCCCAAATCTAAATCGCGCGCTTCTCGGGCGGGAAGGGAGCGCGCGAAAAATCTCGCCAAAACACTCGATCTCGTGACGTCGAGTCATCGAGCGACGGGGACCAATCGCAGGGCGCGGAGCACCGAAACCGGAAGAAGGAAAGGGCGTAACTTCCTCTCCCTGACAGAGGAGAGAGACTGAGAGTGCGAGCGTAGACGGGGAAGCCGTGTTGGGAAGAAGAAAAGGATGCGAAGGAAAAAAAGAAGGTGCGAAAGGAAAACGAGGGATCGAAGGGAAATACGCCGGCTTCCCTTCCTCCCTGTGGCTCTTCCCCTCTCTCCGTGTGGCTCGCCTCCCCCCTCTCCCGATCGTACTGTCGTCGCGAGGTACACTCGACGGCTCCGACAACGTGTTTCGCGTCAGCCGGGAGCAGACGTTCCATCCGATGCGGCCCGTGGCGCGGGTTCTCCGCTTTCGCAGAGCGGAGTAGGGAGCGACGTGCGGCTTTAACGCGCTGCATGAGCTGCGTGTCGTTCTGCCTTCCAATAGCTTCTCTCAAGGACCTATCGTCGAAGGCGCGGAGGCTGTCTAGTGCGATCTCCTAACCACCGGAAGGACGAAAAGAAACTTTGGACCTTGTCTTCCGTCCGGCCGGTCGCTGTGTGCTTTTCGTTCCGTTCTGGTCGACATGTGCGCGGCGGCGCGACGCGACCCCCTGCTGTGGATAACGCTGGTCGTCGTCACCTGCTGTGGCTCTCTCGCTGGCGGTGGTGAGCTGCCGTTTTCTTAATTGTTATTTCTTCCCCTTCTCACATTTTTGTTCGGCGTGCTTCAGTGGGAATTCAGTGTGGCCACCAGAACTACTCGAATACGAGGAACACTGAAAAACCGCTCATGCACTGCGCGAACCGCAGACAGCACTCTTTAAAGTTAAAAACTCCGTCCAGTTTTCATATTTTCGTGTATCGCACTCCTGTGCCGATAAACGTACTTGACGTGCTGCTGTCTGGGCTATTGGAGGTAGATTACACGCGGTAAATATATATATGCCTCCTCTGGTCACTTGCATCGCATTAATTCTATCTATCAACCCATGACAGCACGAAAGAAAAGTAGTTTTCAGTATGCAAATATAGGATAGTGTGCTGACATCGCCTACACCGTCAAGGGTTGTCAGCAAACACTGGGTAGTAATGAAAACTGTTTCAACGACATCATTATTAAAGCAGTGAGTTCCAGTCTTGCCTATTCCGTAAGTATCACGAAGCGCTCAGAAGACTGCTGTTCATTGACAATGATCCGCAATGGCAACTTTTTTCTAACGTCGAATTAGTTTAAAAATTATCAAGTTTCTTTACCTGCTGTTAAATGTAGTTTTGCTGTTTCAGAGCGTCCAAAGAGCTAAACTGAGCGTAGACGCGTTGTAGACGACTACGGGGAATCGAAAAAAAAACAAAGGTTTAATGCAAAGTAGTCAGAAAGCGATACGATTTCTACGCAGTACTACAAAATTTACATATACTATTAAAGGTCAAGTTCCACACCGCAGAATTTTTCTTTTCGTCCACACTACATCGTCACCTTTAGTTTAAAGTAGTACAAAATGAGACGGCACCTGCATAATAGTAAAGCTCTCATTTGAAGGAAGTTGAGCCCGGAGACTTGGGAAAAGTGCCACAGATGCTGTATACTGCGTTTAATAGTTCACACCATGCACAACTAATGCGAGTACGTCTCTTCTAAGAACTTCACTATAAGATTCCACTCCCTTCACACACCGGTATCTACTTGTATTCTGCGACAATGTTCCACAATCGAGCATAGGCGTAACATACAAACACTTGAAGCAGTAGGCGCGATACCAGGCGCCGACTCCTGCATCGGAAAGTTAAAAAGCGTTTCTCGCTCGAAATCGCCACCAGCAGTCTTTGCTCCGGTGACCTTTTGCCTGGCTGCTGCACATCGACTCGAAGACACCGGTATAGTAGCCCGAACACTCGCAATGCGCTTCTAGCGACACTTGGAGCGGGACAACAAAGGCTCATTTTCGCTCTCAGCGCAACACGAACGGGACACAAGACGAAGGACTAGCACAAACAGGCGCTGACTATCAACTGTTTTTTTTATTGAAGAACGAAAAGCGTATAAATACAAACAGTGAACTACTTATCATTCAACAAAAGTTATCTGGAAGGCACGTGGGAGGTTAGATAGCTCAATTCCCTCTCGGATAACGTTATGGAAGGGCTGCTGATACATTTTGCGCCATTGTGATAAATATAAAAAGCTTCCATAACTTCGCGTGTTAATTTATTGTTATGTCGGAACAGGAGGCGCGTGTTCTTGTAATCGGGAACACAGTGGCATTTTTTGCACTGGAAAGACGCCTAGGCAAAGGCCTAGTCGACGTTCTGAAGACCTTTAAGGAATGCGGACGTGGGCTGGAGTTCACAACTGAGGTTCCCAGCAACAAAGGACTGCAGTTTTTGGATTTGGCATTGTGTGGGGGAGGAAAACACTTGTGTTGGTGGTATCGCCCGAGGACTGCCAAACCATTGCTAAACTTCCGGCCTGGCCATTCTAAGCTCATAAAGGAGGGCATTGCCGCATCTTGCCTGCAATCAGCTCTCAGGAAATCTTGCCATGAAAGGACGCGAGAGAGCATTTTGGCGCAAACAGGCAGGTTACGTGTGAACGGGTACCCAGATCAACTCATTTCCAGGGCAGCGGAGAAACTTCTTAGGCAGCTCAAGAATAGGGCTCTGCCGAAAGAAGCCAAAAAGAAAAAGCCGGCTGTGGTCCCGTATGCACACTGCTTGTCACATGGGCTGAAAAAAGTTGCGGGTAGATGCGACGTTGATGTCGTCTTTTCTGCACCTAGAAAACTTAGCGCAATGTGCAAACAGGTGAATCAGAGGCACTACGGCAAGAGCAAGAGGGATTCTTGTCAAGTGCGTCATGTGCCGCCATCTATACTTTGCGAGGTAGGGGTGGTATACCAGGTCCCCTTCTCTTGCGGTGCCACGTACATTGGCCAGACTGGCAGGTGCGTTAACAAACGCTTGATGGAGCATAAAAACACCAGAAAAAATGACTCCCTGTCTCAGACAGGCTCCCACAGCAGGCAATGCCAATGCAGGCATGAAAAGGATCATGCAGAAAGGAGAGCTAAAGGGGACCCCCTTGACCAGGCGTCTTTCTAGTGCAAAAAATGCCACTGTGTTCCCGATTACAAGAACACGCGCATCCTGTTCCGACATAACAATAAATTAACACGCGAAGTTATGGAAGCTTTTTATATTTACCACAACGGCGCAAAATGTATCAGCAGCCCTTCCATAACGTTATCCGAGAGGGAATTGAGCTATCTAACCTCCCACGTGCCTTCCAGATAACTTTTGTTGAATGATAAGTAGTTCACTGTTTGTATTTATACGCTTTTCGTTCTTCAATAAAAAAACCAGTTGATAGTCAGCGCCTGTTTGTGCTAGTCCTTCGTCTTGTGTCCCGTTCGTGTTACGCTGAGAGCGAAAATGAGCACTTACCAACTCGCCCAAATTTCCGCCTTGCAGAACAAAGGCTATAAAACGGAGCCCTTTGGCTCGCATGCACGGAACTCTTGTCAATGTAAAACTCGAGCGACGTTCAGAGTGCAAGAATACTGCCACAGCGTGGACGAGCTGAGTGTGAGATAAAAGATCGCGTTGTTCACGATACTTTCTTCATCATTCTCGTCCCTCTGCTGGTGTTTGCACTAAAAGACCTGCACTGCCTCGTGATATGTGTTTCGGGCAAGTGCGCCTTGCAGAATACGCTATCGCGTGACGAGTGGTTCTGCGTTCACCGTGATAAAAATGCTGCGTAAGGATGCGAATAAAATAAATGCGATGAGGCTCAAGGTATCGCGTTCATCTAATGTAACACGTAATTCAACCTGAGCTGTAGTCTAATGAGGAGGTAGGCAACCTCTCTCGGTTCGGTTTGCGACCAAATACGGTCACATATCCAGCAGCTGGAGCTATAATGTGTTACGGAAACGCGTTCGAGGCCCCTTCTCTGTTCGCCTATCTCACTGCGATCTTGCTGGCAAGAAGAAAGTTGATGTAATACCAGAAGGTCCCGGAAGGGGGACGCATTCCGTAAAATTCACATTAGAGGCTAGAGAGTCTTCTCACTTCTACCATGTTAGAACGAGCGAGATGAGCAGAAGAGGCGAAATCGAAATTTAACGACGACCACAAGCTCGCGATGCTCCTCGTATGATACTAAGCAAATGATGTCACCGCTAACTGACTTGCTAACGGAAGGAAGGAGACATCAATGGTCACCTGAATGATAAAATTTGTGGTGAACAGATAAAGATTTCTAATGCACTTTGGGAGCTTCTCTATTGTGGAGTATATTGCCTGCGCTTAGGTGGATGCAACTGAATAATTGCTCCCTGATATCACAGCGAAGAGTTCAGGCATTTTGAGATTTAGCACTTCACAGAGTGCTAGCATATGAAGCAGAGTGGTGGTATATGTTTTGGCATGGCGAGTTTTAATGTTCAACTTAAAAACAAGGTGACAAAAAAAAAATAAACTCAGAGGACTGAACACTTCGAAAGCACACTGCTTTCGAAGTTCTCAGCTGGCACAAAGAAATAAGTATCTTAATTATACAATATAAAGCGGTCAACGAACCAAATTCTTTTTTTTTTCATAGAACTTGTCGATTGTTAGCTTTCCGTCCTTACAAATAAAAGGTCACAAGGATCACGATACTCAAGACTCGCATGCAAGAATCTAGTTGCAGAAGTCTCTATGCACAATTCCTCTGTTGGACATCATTGTACAAAACAGCAAAGAGTTAAACAAGATTTCTCGTGCTTTAGAAGCTGGTGTGGAGCCGAGTTCCGTGATGCTTTTACAACCGTCATTTCGTTACCCTTTACTGTTGGCCAATCCGGCCTTTAATAAAAGAGATGGCAAATCGCTTAGCTTACAACTTACCAGCCCCGACGCCACTATCTGAATGAACAAAAAATTCTTAACAAATACCTGCCCAGGTGTTTCAGAACGGAATAATGGTAATGAGATTTCGACACCTCAATTTTCCTTCGCCGATTCTGCACTTTCGCTCGAGAACAAAACATTTTAAAGAGAATTTTGAACGCGCTAAGATTTAGTGTGGCTTCAAGCCCGCATACATTGCATAACGCAACCTCGTTGACCCAGTTGAAAAGTCAGTTTTTTTTTGTTTTTGCGTTCCTGTCGTCTGGAATAATAAAGCAGATTTTTAGCAGGTCGGCGAACAGTTAGGCCTTACATAAAACATAACATCAAAAGCCAAGAGAGAAATAATAGGCAATAGATAAAGAAAAAAAGAAAAGAACCGGCGCCGTACGCATTAGCCTGTTATTAAGCTGGCCTAGACATCTTCCCGGATGACAGCTCCGACCACACCTCCCTGGATGTGAGTCCTCCGCCATTGACGTTCGCATCGTTATAGCTTCTTTAGTTGTTCACGTGGCTCTAAAGAGTCATACGAAATTGCATTTTTTTTTATAATGCATAGGTGTCTGGTATGGATGATCAATTCACCCCTTTCTCGCTACACTGACTGGCCTGTCCCGTGGCAGGAAGCGTGGGCGTCTTAAACAAGCACCCACGGCCGCTTCATTTTTTTTTTGCGGGGGGGGGGGGGGGGGAACGAAAGAAGAAGAATAAAATTGAAATATTTTACGTCGTTCATCGCTTGTTAAAATAATGAATGGGACGTGAACTTTCTGGGAACAGGTAGACACCAGTGAACTGAATACACAAAACGATAGGAAGTGATTGAAGCGAAGGTTTCTTCGATCCGCCATTACCGAAGCCTTGGCGGTTGGAATCAGGCCAGTCCTTCACTGCTTCCAATTAAGCTTAGCTAGGTCTTTAAAGTGCTGCTAGTTGAATTGCAACTGGAGGTCTTTTATCAGGTTATTGTTGAATCAGTATTTTGGAAACTGTTAAAAACAGTAAACAGCATAACTTGTTTCCAAGGTTCAAGTTGTAAAGCACAAAAAACAATCTGTTATAGGTACCATCAGTCTCAGCTGGACAAAGTTTAGTCCTCTAGCGCAGTCAATAACACTTCTTCAAAATCGGGTTGCTAGAAACTACTATGGTTGCATAATCATAGGTACGTCACAGTGCAATAGTAAGAAGCATTCACTTCTCTTGGGATCAAGAACACGAAGCTTGGGATAAAGAGCACGAAGAGAAATGCGAAAACAATGCGTCGAGAAACGACTCTTTTTTTTTTCCTTAGCGCGGGTTTCAGAGGCACTGGCACACCCAATATTCCATGTCTTCCGTTTGATGGCGCTCAGGTAGAAGCCACTGCTCCCTCTAACCATCAGTCGGAAATGCGATCAAACCTACGGTCTGTACCTCAACCCGACTTTTCCCGACGCGGTAATTCGCGGTGAGGCCTAAAAGCCAAAATTTTGAAAATGACCTAATTTTTATCAGAAAGGAAAAATACAGAAGGCAAGCGTCAGTTTACAACATGACATCTCGCTCCAAGTAATTTCCTAACTGTATGTGGAACATGAGCAGTGTAATAATAACAAAAACACGGGACACATCGGAACGTAGGAAAACTATACTCTCGAGTGATCTTCACAGTGCACTTAAACTGAAGGACCATCTTCAAGGTAAACATAATAAGCGCTTCCGGCAACAGAATTAATAAACGATATAAACTTCTTTGTTTCAACTCAGCGTAAATCCTCACTTTTCTTTATAAAGGGTGATAAAAACTATACATGAAGAGCAAATACATTTTCTATAAGTTCACATTTGAAAACCACAGACCAAGCCAAGGCTGTATGAGTCCTTTAAGACGGACCTAAGGGAGGCCTGCCATAGCACTGCTTGGCTGTACCGGATGCCAAATGCGCATAAATCCAAAGCTGGCATACTTGCCAATTCAAGAGTAAGGCTCTCCGCTTTACCTCAGCAAGCCATACTCTAGCACTTCATGCTCCTTCGGAGCCGCACTGCACACAAGTCATGTGCATTAAAGTCACTCTGAGGCACACAAGCAGAAAAGTACTCGTGAGAATTTGCATTGCTTCCAGAATGTGGCTTCACAGACGTGTTTTCGCAACAGCAAACGCAAACCCGTTCACATTAAGCTGTAATGGACTCAGAAGAGTAGCGTTGCATTGACCATAGCATACAAACTGCTAGCAGCAGCTCATAAAAAATTCACATTTTTAATGAAAACTCGTACTTGACTCTAAATCCGGTGTCCGTAATAATTAAACCGAGTAATGCGAGTTAGAAGTTATACGGCATGAATATTGAAACTCGGCGTTCAACATCGCAGTAGTACTGTCAAAGGCAACAGATTTTAATGAACATTGCTACTCTCTTCAACTTTCATTACCTGTTTGCGCGGTACAGTTGCTTCATGTAATTACAACGCAAAACTGACGTGCGCTTGCTTTCGCCAGTTTCTTCAATGAAATCAGCAACAGAATGTATCGGAGTTACTTTAAAGTCGGCTACATGATCTTTTATTTAATCACAAGGGCATCACTCCTATCGTTTTGTTTAAACACGACTGCTTCTCGCGAAGATCTAACAAGATGAGTTTTTTTTTTAGTTTTCTGAAGACAGTGCTCGATGTAATCCGAGGCATTCACGAGTATTTCCAGGGACGCTCATTCTAAACGAGCCGATCTAGTAACACGCTGCAGTCACAAACGACGCAATTTCTCTAGCGTGTGAGGAAACCGTGGTTCGCTGGTTAATAGTCACTATTACTCGCGAGAAAGTGTTCTTGCAACGCAGCGTCAGTATGTCCGTGACAGTTGCAACCTTAGTCGGCCCCAGTAGACTGATCCCTGTCACTTGTATTGCAGTGAAAAAAACCTTGAGATTATGTTGCAGGCAAACAGTTAGAAAATACAAAGGCGCCTCTCCACCAGTTGGGAGTGAATCCACAATCTAAGATGGGGAAGGATACCTTCGAGGTGCTTAACCGTGCAAATTCTGTGCACTACCCTTATTATTGTCACACACCACGGCCAGCGTTATCATGGAGACATCCCGATTCAGAAACCTCTCGATAATAATACATAAGCTTTTATTTGCTTAACTTAGAGTCACTAGCTCACATTTCTTGAGCTACACATTCGAAGCACCGCTTTGTTCACTGCCGATTCGAAGTGAACGGTGAAGCACAGCAGACGTTTAATGATCCATAGATGCCATAAATACGCGCAGTGGAACAAACAATGGGAAATGATCCTGTATGCCTGGTGCCGGTTCAATATGAAGAAGTCTCACAAGGTTGTGTTCAGTTGCTATTGCTACCAAACATTTTAAGGGTCCTTTAGTTACACTTTTCTCGGGGAAATTTTATTGGAAAACTGCACTTTTAGCCCAGAATTTTAGATAGGCCCTTAACAAGGGGGGTCTTCTCTGTTTATGCAGATTGACCAGCGTTCGAAAATCACGCACCTGCTCTTCTATAATAGCCCTTAAAAACCAGCAGCTACTGGTAAATTTTCTGCGGTTCTCAGGAGGCTTTGTCTTAAATATCCTTGCTTTTACACTTACTTCATATGTCGCTAGCACTAGGCTTAAAAGTTATAGACCGGTATCCCTACACAAACAAGTAACACTTTTTGTGACTTTAGCTAATCAATCAAACTTGTAGGAAGCTATGAGACGAATCTATCTGCCCCTTACACCTGAGATTGCATACTGACCGCTTCATAAAGCGTACAACTCTGAACCTCGATTTGAAGTTAAACACTTAGACCTTCTAAACTCTAAACATATAAAATCACGTTATCGAAGTGCTTATGGTTCATCAGAGCGTACCCCTGTCACCCCTGATGAAGGAGCCGATTCGGCTTCGAAACGTCGGGTTAAAATTAAAGTTTTTGGTTGAAGGTGTGAAGTTTATTATAAGTCTTCAAAACCCAACCAGAAAGGCAAATCTCTCGAAATGTTTAGTTTTCGAACTTAAATAAAACGGCGCTCTGAGTTTTGGTTATAATATTCAGGTAAAATGCAGCCCGCTTTTTGATGGCTGTAGCTGAAAGTTTTGTTACCATTATTTGCCATGGTAAGACGAAGAAGGCCGAGAGAAAAAAGGCGCAGAGTGCAGCCTGACGTGCCGCACGTTAAAAAGGAGATAGCTGTTTCGCTTGAAATTCTTTTATTGTAGAGAATAAAAAAAGTTCAACTGCTGGACAGCTAGGAGAGACAATTTTTAATACAGAAGTTGATCAGTGTACACTGAATGGGTACCAATCTAGTATTGTATGAATAAACCGAAACTTAATGCATTTCCACGCAGAATATGCAAGTTAAGAATTAATCAACGAGGTATGGCGAGTGCCGGCTTTTACTACTGTACGCTCGGGAACGCGTACCACCGCCGGGCCATTGCTTAGCTGCGCTCAAACCTGATAAGGCGTTGTCGCTTCGTCTGCGAATGAAAAGCAGCTATCTAATGAAACTCCACATTTTTTTTACCTCTTCATCTTCATTAAAAAAGAAAACTCCGACTAGTGGAGCAATCTTGGACTGGCAAAGTGCCTTTTTTTGTCATTTTCTGCCTATTGACAGACTACGTGATGAGATAAATGCTCAATCCCTGATTGCAATCGATTCACCAAAGAGCGCAAAAAGTCGTTAGGTGCGCTCAAGGGATATTTTTAAAATATTGACCGACATGTTCTATATTGGAGAAGCAGAAGACATTCTGATTTAATCCTTCGATTCACTCCCAAATCGCGCGTTCTATTTGCTAACAGAATCCAGTCGCGCGCCGCAAATATCAAGCCCAGCAGCGCTGAAACTTTCATTTCAGATTTAATGCACCTCTTAAAGCAGGCAGCGGAAAGGGATTTGGAAACACGGCAAAAACACTTGCTGTCATTCGTTTACGCAACGATTCCCACATGGGAACAAAGCAACAAACGATGGTAGCGGGCGAGTGCAGAATTGTGCTATATACCTTCCCCAGAGGATGAGCTGCTTAGTTTGCATTATATTTCAGGCACCCATTCCAATAAGATAAGCACTCACGCCTCTGAATGCATGAAGCAAGCTGGTAAAGAAATAAAAAGGGCCCCTGCAAATTAAAACGCTTGAGAAAAAGATTCTGAAACTACATGAAGGTAAACATACTTAATGAGGGAAATGTGTGCGACACGTCTAGGTATTGTGTTTTGCAGACTGGAATTCTCATTCAATATCACCGGAAGTTAATGTTGCATCACTTTCTTTAGCTCGCGTGTTATCTTTCTGTATTAGTAGCAATCAGAAGTGTAGCAGTCATGCATCCTACATTTCACCATGCACTGACAAATGATTTGAACTCAGCTTTTTTCACTCTAGTTACTAATGCGCATAAACTTACATTGGGCGCAGGAACTGTGGTAGTTCTCGTGACCAGTAGCCAGAAGCTGTTCTGACTTAGTGCGTCATGCGAGCAGCCATTTACTGTACTCATAAGCGCGTGCTGCTATTAAATGCACATCTTGGTCGCAGGCGTCTGGACCTTCACATGTTTCTTGTATTCGAACAACGAAAAAAAATACGACCTTGGCCTGACAATAAATAAGAATTTAGGTTGTTTTCAAATGCCGGTTTTCTACTTATTAAGAGCACAAATGTATGCAGTTTATTATGTGCAATACGTACGAAACTTCCCAGTTGCGGCGGCTACCTGGTGATAGATAAGTTGGAAACTAAAGACTTTGTAAGCAAGGCGCGCTTGATAGAAATATTACAGTAAGTAAACTTTGTGCAAAGGTGTAGACTAACAACTTTGAGGGTGTACATTAACTTGTAAGAGACTGCGAGATTGAGGTTAAGTTGTTTCAAGCTACTGGAGGGGTTAGCCGCGCGGATTCTGCCAGAAATTGCTCCACCGTAGCGACACTTAAATGCCGCGAACGTCGCCTGAGCACACTCTTACGTGTAGCTGTTTCAGCTGTCTGTTCCGCGAGCAGGAAAAAGCAGAGTGCTGAAGCAGAATGCTATAAGAACTCCATCAACACAGTTTATGCTGAGATAGTCCGACCTCAGTGTTTTGAAAAGTGCGGTCGTCTTAGCATCTTTACACGGTTAATAAGAACCTCAATGCATGAAGGAGGACGTACACAATTAAGCGGCAACTTGATAGAGTTGTGAAATGCACCCTATCCGGGAAAATACGCAGAGCCGTGTGAAAATTTTGAGTAGGGGCATAAAAGCTATAACTTAGGAGTGAAAGAGAGAGCAAAGTGAAGAATGCCTCTACTAAGAAATCGGAACTTTCTTAATTGATTGATGAAACCAAGAACGCAGCAGCAACCAAACTGAACATTCTGTAATCAGTCATTTCGGTGATCGTGACCTCTTTAACATTCTTTTTAATTTTTTTTTATGTGGATGAAACAGGGGTGTATGCAATGTAAGATTCAGAGTAACAGAAATTTTTCAGGGCATTGCCATGATTGTTGAAACAAAATACACTCAGTGGATGCCTGAAGACGCCTCGCCTGCGAATATATTGCACCACTGAATTCATAATCGGCCTAGCCTACACAATAAGTACACACCTCTGCACACAAGACAGAAACCATATGCACCAAAAGATATGCACTGAAATTTGAAATGCAACCACTTGGCATGTGCAAACTATTTGCATAGACATGTTAAACAATATGCAATCGAATAAAGTGCAAAGTAGATAATCCATACTGCGTAATAAAAGAAACAGAACAAAGCCCTAAAACAGCATGTGCAAACGCTATAAGCAAGTAAAAACCTGAATCCGACGACTGAATTATGTCCAGGCAGCGAAGGTTATCTATATGTGTAGCCTTACAGTCTGAACACTTACACTGCAATTTGAAATGTGAAAGCTCTGTGAAAACAAGTGCTATAGGTTATTTAGCCTTGAAAGAAACCGTTGATTCTTAGTTGCGCTTGTGCTTCAGGGTTAAAAATCGAGACGACACTCCTGCTGTTGGCGCAAAGCAATAAATAAAAATACTCACGTGAATCATCAAATATCTACATTATGCAAAGTCTTCAGTGTCAGAAGATATCGCGAGCGATAATCATGAAATTTGACAGCCGTCGAGCAAGGACAACGAAGGGGTCTAGCAAAGTAATAGCGCTGGCAAGTCGCTGGAATCCATCTTTTCTCAAATTTCCTGACCGGTCTAAGCAAACGACCCACAAATAGCGGCTGGTCGCTTGCTGTCGTGACGCAACCTACGACCGCGAAAGTACCGCTGACATTTCACAAGTGCGATACTTTTGCACAGCGCAACCTCTTAAAGCGAAAATACCCCCCCTCCTCCTCCCCCCCCCCCCCCCCCCCCGTGTCTATGTCTTTAGTGGCCGTGGCCCCCATGATGCCATGGCATAGCACAGTGAAAAATATTGCCGGGTCACGTGATCAATGACCCATAAAAGCCAGGCGCTATGACGCATGAAATGTCACTGAACCGTTTAAACTCCTCGCACATAATCGTGGCTCCCTTGCGCATTCCTTACCTTCTTACCAGCTGACCCTAAGACACTTGCCCAATTCCGTTAATGCCCCTTCCGCCTTTCCTTTCTTTTCTCGCATGCTCTCCATTTATCTTTTGATAAATGCGTTCATTTCTGCGCAACGAATGCGCTTTCGTTCTCTGGCTAAAACTTGAGAGACCTGCAGTCTGCACAATCTCGAATTCCACATAACACAGAGTTTCATCTTAAAATTCACTGTGAATCTCCTGCTTGGATTGTCAGCACAGCAGAAAAAGCAAAGCAGGAAAGCATAGCAGGCATTTCCCTTACTCCATCCAGAAGGAAGCGAACTGAGTCCTCACCTTTTAACCAATAGCGACGTCAACTGCAGGCACTCCAGAATCGTAAGAAGCAGACCTACTGTATGGGTGGAGGCCTCGAAGGAATGTGTCGCTTTTAAGGCTCAGTCCCACTCTGTGATAATATCTTTGAGCAGCAAATGATTTTTTGATTTCCCCAGCCCACATGTCAAAAAGGCTTACATTTCTCTGAAACATACAATCTCTGGCCTGCGCGTATTCGAAAAAGTACCCCCTGCGCAATTATCTTTCTGAAAATATTGAATGACGCAACTAAATTTATCATAAAGCTATTGAGCCATCCTTGTCTGACCATTTTCGTTTGTACATACTATACCCTACATTAAAAACCAAATTTAATCTTTTGGAACGAAATATTGTAGCACTCCACGCGCCATCAGCGACACCACGGGACTCTTCAAACGTTTCGGAACCGAGCTGCCTGCCTAAATGAATGGGTACTGCTCGAACGAGTCGGTAGTATCTCATTCCTCACTGAAACCAAGCCACTGTTGTTTCGTAGCAGGCTGCCCGATGAGAAAGGTAAATAATGCCGACATACCAATCCAAGCCGTATAGACACAGTACCGAGCGCATGATAGCCCGTCATGGATACTACGTCCTGTGCTTCGTCGCAACCACACTCTCCCGTCGAAGCGTCAAGAGGGCCTCAAATTTCCCCCGGGATATTACCTCGGTCCTGCCTGGCGGCGGCGTCATCGGCAAGAAGTCGCAGACCACGCGTCCTGCCCAGGCCTGCGTCGCTCCCGGGTCTCGCCGCCCCTGTTTGCGGTGTCGTCCCTGTGGCGATGGGGCACTCGAAGCGAATGAGCTGTGCGTGTACAACATTCAGCTAACCTGTAAGGGCGCGGGCAGCCATCCCTGTCCCAGGGGCTTCAGTTTACTTTGATCGTCTCTTCGGTTCTGTTTCTCAAACAAAGGAAGCTACGGTTTTAATGTGGCTCAAACAGCGCTTTTTCTTTCTTTTCTTTTTGCTTTGATGACCACAGAAAGCGTCGAACAACTCACGGTGTATGTGTGCGTGTGACTAGAATCTAGCGTGTCGTGCCACTGTGGCACTTCTGGGTGAGAGAGAGAGAGAGAGACTCTTTAATGAAGTGTGCGAATAGAACAGAGCAGTTTGTTTTAAACTGAAGGTCGAGTTTCTATGTCCAGAAAAAAAAAACTGCCGAACAGCAAGGACTAGCCCCGTCACCTACGCGGGGAGCAAATGGTGGCACCTCTTTGGATTTATTTGAAACAGTGCGTAAAAGTTTAACTATAACTAAGCACAACTGTCAATTGCACAAGTATTCCGTGCGAGAGGAGTTCCAAACACGAAACCAGCAAGTATTTTGAAAAACTAGTTTCCGCCGCAATGCGTAGTGTCAAACGCAGTACACTACACTTCCAGGAGCGAACTAGCCGCATGCATTTAAGCGGCGGTGCGATTGCGTTAGGTAACGTGATTGCATTTATTAACCTCATGTAAGTAAGTGATTCTATGAAGGCCTCTGTGATACGGTTTTTAAGAGAGGCTCTTCATGTCCCCAATATATCCCATGCACATCCTTGTGTATCGTAAGATGAAATGCAACTGGTGCAATTCTGGAACGATGGTTTGTGCAGGGTTGGTTGTATACCGTAAGGCACATATTTTTTAGCGCGGAATAGCTCTGACCACAGCTAGCTCCGGTGGCTGTCAGCTGCTCAGCGTTTCTCACAAAGTACGACGTGTTTTCTTTTATATAGACGTGCGTACAGACTCAGAGCTTTATTTGGAAAATCACGATATATGTGACAACAGCCGCGATTACGCTATAATAAATTGTTGTTCATCTGATTAACGAACCTGACCAAAACACACTTTGCCGAAAGAATAAAAACAAAAATTTGAGAGGAAGAGCCACTTCAGTAGACAGAGCTTTGCTCGTGTTGAATGTTGCCAAAAAAAAGGTTGCTAAAATTTTACCACACCTTCAAGAGGATGTAGCTGAAACGCCCGTGTTATTGGGCCTGCAGCGCAGTGAATGGGAGGGTCTCAGGGGAAACGCCGCAGTGAATCAATGACCGCTAGTCAGACAAATTATTAAAGCCCGTGTGGTCTACAAAGTAGTTGTCTGTGTATAGTGATTTTCTCAATCAAATCGAATGCGAATAGCATAGCGTTGTTACCGAACCTAACAGAAATATTGTAGCCAAAAGACCTAATCCAATAAGAAGTGAGCAGTTACGAATTCAATCGAATACGAATAGAATGTATTCAGCACTATTCGCTCCTTTTGGGAATATTCGTGCAAAATTGATATTCGCCCGAAACAGCCAAGCGCTAAATACGGTGCTGCGTTAGGGTCCAATAAATTTGGACGTGATAGCTATAGGGGTCAACAGGCGCAACACTGAGATCCATTAGCGGTTACACAACACTAACTCAGTATATTAACTATAATATGACAGTCTCGATACATGTGTAGGCAAATTGCCATTAGCTACGGATGGCAGTGAGTGAACGGGGCCCACTTTTTAGTAGATGATAATGGCGATATCTACGCATAAGGCATCGCATCCTATATTGGGCTCGCGAGGTATTGTGCCAAACCTGCCTAAACCTAGTTTCGGAGGCCATGTATGAACATTATGAAGGCCGCTATGCGAATGGACCATGTCTGTGAGAGCTGAACCTTCCATCCCACGCAGATCGTTCGCGGCCGCCGTGCTGAGCGACTCCGTTGCGGAGACAGTTTTCTAAAAGAGCCATCCAAGAAAACTACGACGTGCCTTATTTGTGCTTTGTGCCGATTATTCGAAAACTATTCGAGAAATTGGGTACATTTATTATTCTTTTCGAACCATTTCGAAGCAACACTGAGTCGTTAAGCAGATCGAATAGAAGGATGTTCGATCCTCTGTTCAAATATTTCTAATATTTCCACACCCCTTCCAAAAAGTTCTTCACGAATTTATTTATTATTGCGCATTGCCTCCTTTGTTGCAATACACAGTCACATACTTCAAGGCAAAAAAATTGTGATTGCGTAGATGATGGTAGAACCACCAACATTCATATCTGACTGCAGGCCTCGCAACTTCAAAATTGCCTCCAATGTGCAATTTTCAATGTATAAACTACGAAAGCACGAAGCCTCACCTCAGAACCACATCCGTTTCAACGATAGCCACAGATTGAACTAAGTGAGCAGGTAGAATTTTAAGTTGCTAGCGAAATAAAGGGACTAGATTATCGCTCTCGTCCTTGGGGAACGTGAAGCAACCAAGCATTAGCATAATGGACCGTGTGGCGCGATAAGCGGTGCCCTTGCGCCACACACGCGATAGTACCAACGTTTCGCCACGTTAAAATGACCACTGAATTCGAGGTCATTGCGTGCTTCGACTACAACACCCGATCGACCTCGAACAACGGGACGTTTACTCCTGCGGAATGAAACATCTTCCAAAATAAATTTGAAAATCTCAACCAACGGTCCTGGCTATCCAAAAGGCACGACCTAAAGGGCGCCTTATCAGTTTACGCTATAAGCCGTAGCCGAACGACGTCCTGAAATGTTATTGACCGGCTCTGCCGTGCGAATGTAATCGATACAAGATTGCACATACCAGCAGTGGTGACTAGTGTCAATTGCATCATGTGCCTCTTTAAAATCACGCGCGATAAGAGCTCATTGCAAGCCAAATGTAAGGTCAAACCCAGGGTGTTAAGCACATACGGCTGCTGCTTCCCCTCGTCTCGCACTTGTGCTGCGTCTAAACGCCGATGCAATAGCAGTGCAATTAGTGCCGTTTCAAATAAACTATTTGGAACGAGAAGAAAAGATTGCGGTTCTGCGATATTGTGCCCACTGTTTTTTCTAAAAACGCTCGGTATTCAGTGCCTGCTTCTTCGTGCAGTCCACTTCCTTATTTTTCACCAAAAGATGCGCAGGTACTCACCGCGTCGTCGAGTCGTTAGCGCGGATTTCCAGAGGGCTCGATCAGCATGCTTTGGCCCTGCACTGCAGGCAACTACTGGTAATGCCTGGCTAAAGATAGCGTGCGTCTGAACGTGCGCTGCCACACTGATCGCACTGTGTTAACCTTTCTCGCCTTACTGGTCTGCAACTGAGATCGCCTATTATCACCGGCGATGGCGCTGTAGGACCTCACAACAATAACTGCTGTAACACGCATTAGAGCCCACTACCCTAAAATTTTTTAGCATAGCAACTCTGACGCGCAGCACTCAATTTCTTCCACATTCTGGTAGTCTCTGATCATTGCTGTATTGTTCCCCACTCTCTTACTTTTGGCGCAGAGCTTATTAGTTTTTCACTGTCGCTGGTGGCTGCATCTCGGGAGTGTTGCCGTCGCCTACTGTGCCGCTAACAAACATCATCGAATGAGCTGAACAGTCTGAGACACAGAATCGTCTTGATCATTCCCGTTTATGGTTTGTGGTTTATGGGGGTTTAATTTCCCAAAGCGACTCAGGCTATGAGAGACGCCGTAGTGGAGGGCTCCGGAAATTTCGACCACCTGGGGTTCTTTAACGTGCACTGACATCGCACAGTACACGGGCCTCTACAATTTCGCCTCCATCGCAATTCGAGCGCCACGGCGGGGATCAAACCCGCGTCTTTCGGGCCAGCAACCGAGCGCCATAACCACTCAGCCACCGCGGCGGCTCCATTTCCCTATATTTTCGTTTTTTTAGGCAAGTTCGCACAACTCACCAATATGTAGATTGCTTTTATTCAAAATATCTGCTATACATGCCGAAAACATGCGCTGGGTGCACAGAGCACAACGAAAAGACGTTGGCAAGGTGTCGACTGCTGTAAAATTATCGCGTAAACGTTGGGCACGCAAACCTTATACAAGACCACGTGCCAAAACATGTTATTTCCGCTTTCGTTTCGTGAACTTCGACGCCTTTGCCGGCGATCGCAGCAGATCAGAGATGCAAACAGGCAAGGCTAAAAAGGTGAAAGCAGTCTCATAAGTATGCCTGCGCACCTTATATATGCAGGCTATCTCAAACCAGCTTACATCAGTAGATGTTAGCCGTGGAGCCCAATGCACGCCGTTAGAGCACTCTTGAGAGCTGCGCCTACAACTGTACATGTTTTAGCATCTCAGTGTCCGAATGATTTGGACTCATTTGGAAGAATAGATACGTACGAGACACATGGAATGAGATGGAAGCGAGCCAGTCTGGACTGCGAAGGGAAGATAGTGACCAATGTCTGGCGCTAGTGCAATAACCACCACAAATTTTCCTGTTCATAATTATATTCCAAAACTCTTTACTGCTATTGCTGGGAGACCTAAGGTTGTGTACTCTCAGATTCATTGAGAAAAGATTGATCTGTGCAGCAAGACGACTGTGTCGTGATAGTAGTTAGTTTAGAGTTGATCAATTTATGTATAAATTTTACAATTGTCGCTGCGTGCACTTGTTCAGCTTATTTGTTTGCATCAACCTTCTAACGAACTGCTTACCCGAAAGACGCAGGTTCGATCCCGGTCGCTGCGGCGGAATTTCTATGAAGGCGAAATTCTAGAAACCCGTGTACTGTGCGATGTCAGTGCAAAGTTAAATAACTCCAGGTGGTCGAAATTTCCGGAGCCCTTCAATTCGGCGCTCCTCATAGCCTGAGTTGCTTTGAGACATTAAACCCGAATAAACCAAACCCTCTAACGGCCTTCCGGTAGACATTATTAATGAACAATAAACAAAGGGAATTATACGCATTATGCAAGATATTTAAATACAAGCACCGCCTTTATATATGTATAATTCGCGCTGCCGCAGCTGTCTAGTTATTAGGCAACGTACGCGCATGGGGCCTAACATTCAATCTTTTGGGCTTTTTTTTACTCTATTTTTGTTCCGAATTTCGAGATTCGATTCTTTATGAATAGCCGCCTTTATTTCCATTCGTGTTCGTCGTATTGCGGCTGTGAAACATTAAGTTGAAGCGCTTAACGCACCGGATGAAATACGATATAAAAAATAAAATGAGCTTATTTTTGTTTGTTATCGCCTTGTGGTACCCTGCCCATCCATATCAGTGAGTCTCTTTCACTTTCAAACACCAGTGTGATAAGGTAGGAAAAGCTAGCGCTGAAGCTAGAAAATAGTGCTACCCTTACTTTTTCGCGTTCGTTTATGGCGGCCTTTCGCATAACAAAAGCGCAGATTGGCCGCAGTCAATACTTGTCTGCAGGCGATGCAAATTCTGTACCACAGATCCGCTTAATAAATTGGAGTGCTCTCGACTTATACCAGCAAGTTATGTGGTTCAATTTTTTTGCCAATACTCGTAACACGAATGTTGGTTATTAGTTTTGCTTTCGCCTCTGGCTTGACTACATGCTCCTGCGTCACTTTTTTTATTTGTTTTGTCTCGCATTAATTTTCCCCTGCCTTTACAAAAGCTGCGGGGCAGACGCGAAATTTTTAGCTGACAAAAAGAAAGAGAAATCACAGGCGGCTAGCTAGTGGCCCGAGGCACTCCGTTCTGGTTCCGCACTATCGACACCTTTCTGTTTAGCGGTATTGGCGATAGAAGAGCGCAATTTGTTAAATTGTCTCCGCGAGGCTCTTGTATTACAAGCACTCCCAGTCATTAATGGAAAGCCAGTGCGGCATGCCCCTTCGGCTTGCTTACTGTTGCATTTGTTTTTTTTTTTGTTTAAGCTGCTCACTTTTTTTTTCTCTCTTTCTTCAGGCTTTCCCCCCGGAGTTTTCAGGCCAAGGTGTAATGGGCGACGCTTCGATTACGGCCAGCAATCTCTGTTTACGTCGGTTTTCCTTTTTTGTCTCCTCAGCAACGAAACTCGCTCGCGTCGCGCGCTCGTGAACTAGGAGTTGGAAGCTTTATTTGATCTTTTTTTTTGGTTCGCAGGGTTGTTACCGAAAAGTTTTTGCCGATAACGACTGCCGTTTGCTCTCTGAACATCAAACAGCCAATTGTGGAAGTGGGTTGCTTTGAGACGGGTTGATTTTTTCTCTTTCATTTTATTTTTGTGACAGAACGGTTACTTGATGCCAAACTTTTACTAAGAGCGTTCGCGCGTCTTATTTGTTCTTTACTTTTTTTACTGCTCAGCTTTCTATTTGCCTCCCTTTATATTATCTCCTTTCTCTCGAAACCAGCCCGAGTGACAAAACAGTCCGCACGTATGTTCCGCGGGACAACCAAGCATACGTGTGTGGGCAGTTCTGTGAATGCGGCATCTCCTGAGTGAAACAGGCATAAAGATGGCTCACTGAAAGGCGAACTTAAAACAAAAAGTAAACAGGACGAGCAGCAGTTTTTAGTCATTTTTTCATTATCAGCCAACCTAACTAGAAGTATCTTATCACCCGACCTATCAGGATCACTACGGCAAATGGGACCCTGGACTACCGGATACATCCCCTAGACGCGTCCCTCTAGACTCAGGCTATGGTCGGTTTTGTTTTCGCTCTTGTTGCTTGAACGTGTTCACAGTAAGGTTAGATTTTAATAATACCTATGATGATATTTTTTTTTGGTGGCCACAGATAAAATTTATTTCCATTTCAGCGTTCATGCGGCTCGAGTAATGAATTCGATCATGTTTTTCAACCACTTTCTTCCTGCACCCTTAAACAAATAGTTTGTGATGTCGCTGGCCTGTTTTTCACCTCATTCACTGCATTCTGACATCACCCGTGTCTGTAGCACTGCAACAACATTTAGTCGCTGTACTGTAGATTTTCGATAACGGTTAAGCTCGCCTTTCTCATGCACTCACGGAGTTAGCATCTGATTGCCAGAACCCGTTCCTGAAGCTTCGCTTTCTTTCCCGCAGCGCTCGGCATATTCTCATTTCCTTCCAGCTGCACGCAATTTCGCTCGTATTCAAGGCCGCATGCACTGAGGAAAGCCGCTGCAAGGACAAACAAAAACTTGGAGAGGAAGCCGAGTAGGATGATAACGCGCAAAGATGGAAAACTCGCCGCGTCAGAAAAAAAATAAAAACAAGAAAGAAGAAAGAGTGAGTGGTATGAGGTGAAGCCCTCGGCGAAAGTGCTCGCCCGTGCTGCAGGAGCAATTTTCCCCGCTCGACATAAACTGCGGAATGCTCTGGAACAAAGCATGAGACATCCCGTGCTCGTGGTATGATGAGAAAGCAAGCGGGAAAGAGGGAGTGAGGAAAGAATGTGGAGGCGGCGTAAGAGAGGGATCTAGAAAGCAGCCTGTGTGTGGGGAAGGAGGGAATGCGCCCTCCGGTGGTGCGCCTTGGTCTCGCTTCCGGAACTTCGCGCCAAAAATGAAGGAACAGCCGAAGCAGCAGCAGGAAGAGGAAGTCATCCTGCCGGTGTGCGTCCTCCTAGGGCGAGGTATGCGAAGCGTCTCTTGCAGAGGGAGCAGAGGGAGCCTTGAGAGGCATCTCCAAAGCACGGGAGGCTCTCGCGGCCTTCGCTGAATCCTGCGTCGGCCTGTTCACTCTCTCTCACCCTCATCTTTTTTTTTTCTTGGCGGAATGACGAGGACGAGGTTAGCTCTCATCATTTTTCGGCTAACTCTTCTTTGGCTGCCCTGTCGTATCCCAGCTTATGGTGACTGCTAGGGTGATAATATTATTGCAATGTCTTTTGGAAACAGGCGAAGAACCCTGATGATCGTGACTTAAAGAGCGGACATGTTGGTCGCCCTAATTTTGGCGTGGTGATCAACTCCTTAAGAAACATAAAAATCGTATAGAAGCACGAAATCTAAGCGCTTTGGAGGCCGGCTGAACATCGCTTTTTTTTCATCTTGTTTTTCGTTCCTAAAAGAAAAATGTGGCGCTTCAATAGAAGCGTCCATGAAGGAAGGCAGCTTATGTAGATGCGTAGTGGAGCCATAATTTTTGTCCTCTGTAGTGTTCTAGAACTCTCCAAACGCTTACAAGATATATTGTTATGACCTCTTTATTTCTGCCGCGGTAAATTATGCTAAGCGGAAGAAACTGCCTACATTAAACTATGACAGCATAGCCTACCCGCCTGAGCAAATGCAGACACAACCGTCGAAAAACCAAGAGTCAATCACAGACACTGTTAAAATATAAAGAAATATTCTATATGCGAATAGTAGCAGATAGCAAAGTTATAATGATGTTTTTCCTACAGACAGTTCCTTCGCCAGAAATGCTTGCAGGCTAATCAGTGGTGCGCGCAGATTATCCTTCTCTGCTAAACAAATCCAAACGTGTGATTTTTTATGCAGTAGGTCACTTGGTCGTGGTTCTCTTAACGAAGCTTACATAGAGGCCAATCAGTTCTTTTAAACATGCTTGCTAACACTTGTATTCTCCTCTGCTATTTAGATGATCTTAAACCAGTACTCGTCAGGTTCATTCCCACTAAAACCAATGTATTACTTCGCTTAGTTGTTAAAGGAGGGGTGACCGATTTTATGAACTACATGGCTTACGCACAGGGCCAGCACAAGTTCAGCACTTTTCTTACCGTGGGCAAAATGACCGTTTCTTGTAGGTTCCAGTAGCTTTTTTTTCTGTTAAAAACTATCGCATTTAAAATTTATTGCAATATGCGGTAACAAATCTAAAAAAATGCTTTTAAGACATACAAGATTGAAATGCGAATTGCGCGTTGCAACAGAAAATTTCATACGCCAAAAACAAGATTTGAGAAAAAAAGTGAACAAAACTTGTACAGGCACGCTTGTATCTAAAAAGAAATAAAGTTAAGAATTTTCGATAATATGCAAAATTTTTGGCGCTCTATTGACCATTAGTTGTGCAAAAATAAAACTGCTATCCCGAATTGTATTTTTTCTACAAAACAATAACTGGAAACCTTATAGTTGGGCACCTAGGCATGGCCGCCTGTGTTCCATGCTGGTTTCCGTCGTCGCCGATGTCAGAAGTGAATCCCTATGAAAAGGCAGTATTTCCAGACTTACTGCAGTTCTGGTCATGGATAAAATTTATCACAGAAAAAAACGAAGTCCTGAAATATGCGACGTTTTAAAGCGCGCGCCGTGCATGCTGAGGCTGCAGAGCAACTTTTACGCTAGCGCGTCTTCAGAGTGCATTAAAAAAAAATGGCGGTGGTTTAGCTTTGGTTAAACCTGGAGTGACGCGATAGCTACAGCTGGCCCAGTGGAACTTGGTCACGTGACCAACCACGTGACGAACCACGTGATCAGCCACGGTGCCGCTCCGCCGGAAGCTGCTCCGCACCACGTGACCAACCACGTGACAGTGTGGCAGCGCAGCCACGGCATGGCGGCGCCGCCACCGCCACGGCTCTCCCACGCTGAAGGCTCGAAATCCTACCGTAATGTAGCTATTGCTACAAAATGCCGCCTCGCAGGAAAAAAAAGAACACCCAACACGGAATTCATTTTGTGTAATTACAATTCAGATGACGCAGCATGCCTGTAAGCAACGCAGAGTGCTCTGGAGTCGACCGCCTAAAGTCGTCACTAGCAGGCAATGCGCATGGTACCGCTTCTTCGTGTCTTCGCAGCGCGTTAAAAAAAAATGCCTCCTCATTGGAAAAATGAAAACTACTTTGGTAACGAAACTCCAGATCTTTGAAAAAAGCCAGACGCGCAGTGTGCCCACAATAAACGCGGAAGGTTCCAAAATTGGTGCCCAACATCATCGCTGCCGAGCTAACAATGCTGAATTCGCACAGTAAGGAAATAGAGCAAGTGTAGAATGACCTTGCTGCACAGGTGTACCTTTACACCTGTGCAGATGAACGCACAAAAATAAGCGACCACAAGAAGAGACCGGACAGCAGGAAAATTAAAATACGACTGTACAATTCACTTGATCAATTAAATGTGATGTTGAACAATAAGCTTAAAGTGGCACAACTTGAACTAAAAATGGCAGAATGATTAACTTGAGGACAGTTTAAAAAGCCCTTTATTTATTATGTAATTATGCGTGCCACGGTGTGCCAGTTTTCATATCGTTTACTGACTGCACATGCAGCCGTTTCGTTAGCGGGCCTAACTATGAGAGAGTCTTTCCGGTCGAGAACGAGGCGAACTTGAACATCGTCATGAGTTCCGTGCAGGCTGCTGATGCGTGAAATACCGACATTATG
This sequence comes from Amblyomma americanum, assembly GCF_052857255.1. Taxonomy (NCBI): domain Eukaryota; kingdom Metazoa; phylum Arthropoda; class Arachnida; order Ixodida; family Ixodidae; genus Amblyomma; species Amblyomma americanum. The sequence goes on along the minus strand of NC_135500.1, from coordinate 163,445,439 downwards.
TTGGCTTCATCTCAATCTCTAGCATCCTCATGGGTTTTCTTAATTTCCCTAGAACTAACCAAGGCAGGACAGTTATAAAGTATAAAGCTTTGAAGATTTTTAAGGTTTGTACAGCGGTACGAGACCTCCTCCTAAATATACTAAACATATTTTGCGTGTAACGCAATTCATTAGGTAAATTAATTGTTATTCTGCTTCTCTTCACTCTTGGACTGCACAGTCTCACGCGCGACTACAGTATAGCAAATACTCGATGCGCCACGAAGAAAAAGAATTCTTCATACTTGCGAGCAACAACTCCCAGCTTAATACTTTTCTACTTTCACCTATGAATGCCATTTTTGAGACTGCAAAACACATACATACTTTAACTGCGCTGTGATTATGTCTGCTGCTTGCCTTGCGTTAGATTTCATTCATTTTTTTTATTGTGAATGCAGTGCTTCTCATGACACAACCCCCCCCCCCCGCCACTTACCCCCCCCCCCCCCCCGCTTATCGGAATCTGAGTACTGTCGTGTGCTGTCTGCCTATGCAAGTTAACTTGTAATAATGAATAGAGAAAACGTGTGGCAACTCGCCCAACTAAATGCTTTAACATCCATCGCAGCAGAGGCGTCTCTTTGCTTCATCGGCGATGGGGCTAATGATCGCATCGTTAACGGCGTCTTCTGGGTCCATATCTACTACCGATCTCTTCATATCTTTCGCAGTCGATGAGAAAGTAGCGATAGGGAAATTATATGTGATGCCACGCTCGCATAGTCCGACCTATGGCGCTCAGTGTGGAAATGAAGACTCTCACGAGTGGATTCGACTCATTTTCATCCGTGCGTAAGCACGATAAGGCTCGTTTTTTTAGTTTACGTAAGATCTGCCCGCAGGTATTCTAGAAGCAACTGGGCGCCATTCGCCCACACAGTTTCTGCAAAAGTAAGATCTATAGATGCGCCTGCCATTACCAGCTTTGTTTTCTGTATTTCCCTCATTCCGAAAAAAATTTCCCCATGCTTTTGTGGGAGCGCGCTCCCAAACCGCGGATACCTTCAGCCAATACAGTGCCTACGTTCAGCGCGAGACTCTTTCTTCATCACTTTTTTTATAGCGCAGCAATTATTTTTCCGCCTATTTCTGTTTTCGCCTCGTCCCGTATTCTGTGCGGTAGACAGAGAGTACCGAGGAGAGGCGCAACAGAGGAGCGTCGCCGATTTTTTTTTCCCCTCGGTGCAGCGGAGTTACTCCAGCGCGTTCCACACCAGTGGTTCGCCGCGGGATCTGAAAATTGAACGCTCCCTTGCATTGCGGAGATAGCGAGCGCGGCAGGAACTAAGAGGGGAAGAAGCCTCGGGGAGACTCGCGTTTCTGGGCCACGCGTGTCTTGCCACTTTCCTTTTTCTTTACGCCCAGGGGCTGAAAGAGCTCGTCTTTCTTCGGAATCGACGCATGATAGCGCAGCGGCAGCCGCTGCGGGCGCGATCGCAGAACCCAGCGCCTGTTTTTCACGCGGCCACCGGGTTACAGAATCCGCCTTTGATGCTATACGGTCCATCTCGTACTGCGCAATACACTAGGCTTCCACGCTTTATTTGCTTCCAGCCTGAATTTCCAACTTGGTTCCTCTCGTTGCCGAAAAGGAATGGAGATTCAAACTCTCTTTCAGCCCGGCGTGCTTCTTTTTAGTAGACCACCTTTACTTCACTTTCCTTTTACTTTATTTATTTACATGATTTCATAGTAAAGACCTCATGCGGGCGCTTGAGCAGGAGTAGGTGGATGGTTATAAAATAAATGCATGTCAGGATAACAACTAATGAGTTTAAAATATACACGCACTAAGAGAGCACTGACAACAAAGCGAGAGATTTCAGCGCAGCGTTAGTAATACCAGCATTTTTGGTGGAAGTAGATTACAAAGCAATAGGCATCTGAACGTAAACGAACTATCCAAACGGAGAAGGAAGCAGCCTTGAACAACGTGCACATTTCAATACACAAAGCTGCACTATAACTGCAACAGAAGTGCAAACATGATTTCATGAAAGTAAAACTTGCAGAAAAGGAGATACAAAGTAAACCAGCAGTTATAGAGCAGATTATAAAGCACTTTAACATCTATATAGAAGTGCGTGTGTGAATACCTCGAGAGTTGAGCTTTCAGCAGTTTGGGCAAGCAGTGCATTTCAGTTATGTGTTGTCCGGGGAAAAAAAAAGCTCTTGAACATGCCGATTTTACATAATTAATCTTTAATCTTTGTATAATGAAACCTGTGTAACATATCTAACCTAACACTTGTAATCTACAAGAGGGATTTGAACTGGCGGCGGTGAAAGCAGGCCAGTTTCGCTTGCCAATGCCGCAGACCACTCGGCCACCGCCGAGTGGCGTATGAGACGATTATTATACAAACACACACAAAGTGTTTGTTCTCTGGAGATACTGTCAAGCATTACATTAGTCACAATAGTTGCAGCCGTCCCCACGCCTACTGACGGTAGTACACTTTTCGTAACAGAAATTTTGTTTACGCCATCACAGATTGCCTCACGGCGCTTTCACTTACAAGAACAGAGCACTGTCCTCATAAGGTTCTTCTGTGGGCCAGGTGGCTCATGTTCGACTTGTAGAAAGAGCGCGAAAAAACTAAAGACTTGAAAACACAGAACGAAAAAACACAAGACACAAGATTTGAGTCACACTTACGGATAGCGCCATCTCATGCGTAAGAGTGCCTTTCTGTCGTCGTTGCATTTTTGCGAAGTTCCTGCAAATTCAACCGTTCTTTTGTTTGACTAAAGAAAACAGAGCAGTGGGTAAGTGTGGTCTGGGGCCACGTGACCTATATTTACATTTGTGAGAAAACGTTCTTGAGAGGTCAAAGGCCGGTGGCCACAAACAGCTATTGTTGACATTCCACCCAGTAGAAATGTAAATTTCCTCGGAGTCCGTTCGGCTTATACTGTGACACAAGTTGCAGCATCGCTGCCTTTTCGTTTCCGCTCGTGAAGTTTAAAATCACCAACACAGGTCATCTGCTCAGTGTCGTCAAATTTACGTTAGGTATGAAGTAAAGGTGTGCCTGCGCCCAATAAGACGCGCAGTCTTCTTTTTTTTTTTTGAGCATAAATTGTGTTACCTCACATTTGCAGCAAACTTAGCCGAACGTCGTCATAAAGTTGAAGTCTTAATTGAAGACGCGAATGTAGCAGAAATTATCCCAGTGTGTCTGAAATTATCGGAACGGATGGTATCCAACACAAATCACCCTCCCCAGGCAGCATATTGAGCCGTATTTCAGCTAACATGGTGCAAATATAGAAGATGTAGATGACTGGACAGTGCTATCAGACGGGACAGGAGACGATAACACGGACACATGCGCTCAATAGCCATCAAATTATTTATTGCAACAGGGAAGGCAGCAATGTAAAAGGATCACAAAGGATTGCCATATGTTTCCTTTATATCGCTGCCTTGCCTCTCGCAATAAATCATTTCGTTGCTAGTCAGTACATGTGTCTGTGTTCTTCTCTCCCATTCCCTTTTTTTAGCGCCGTTAAGTCATCTCCATCAAAATGCCAAAACAACCTCGAATGAGCCCTCTTATTAAATAGGGCAGCTTTGTTTCCTGAGCCCTAATACTACTCGGTCATCGCTTCAACATGTGGCGCAACATGTTCCACTCAGTATGCAGCACTTGCTCGCGATTAAATCTTCGTCATTATCCACCTTTTCGTTAAGCGTTTCCAGACACCACGTAGCTAATAATCTGCTGCGGTGCCACGCATTACCGGCGGATGAGTCAAGAGAAACGAACGCTCGGCTCTGTCACCAAGAGCAGCTGTTTGAAGCCGCGCACAAACGTGGGAAGGCGGCGAATGTGGTGTAACCCGCCGCTAAGGCAAGTGATGAGTGGGTGACCGCTACAGCGCGTCAAGCAATGAAAACTGCGAGGAAAGTTGAGTGCATTACCCAGCACGACAATCAGCAGTTGAACGCGGTGGCACCTAAGCACCAAAAGGGGTGTGAGAGACGCCGAACGCACACTCCTGCTGGAGGAGACGCAGGTAATGACGGCGGCTTCGCAAACCGCGAAAGAAACCAGGAAGACAAAGGGTGCTATGCAGATCGAACAACAGCACCGGGCAAAGGGACGGTATCAGGAGAAGAGGCACCTGGCCGATATATGAGCTCGGCTATTAACATATATCAGCTGTCCTAGCATGCTGCGATGAATTTCAGCTGCAATAAATTTCATTCTTGTGCCTACTCTTATAAATGTTTCCTATAAGTCGATTATAAGCTCATTGCTTGAAGAAATTATTCGTTCTGCATTAATCGTTAAGATGGAGATTCTCTTGCTCTCGCGCCTAACTCGCTGAAGTGATTTTATGCTTCCGTTCTTCGATTGGCTCAGTATTATTAATGCTTCTTGAACAGCATCAATATAGGATTCAGCACCGAATCGTTATGTTAAACATAGCTAAAAACAAAACAAAATGTCCGGTAAGTGGAGGTCACAATGGCAAGGAAATAGTAAACAGCAAGTTGGCTTTCCGAACTGGACATACACTTATCGAAATATCCGTCCGCTGGGTAACCGTCTCCTTTTAAATGTCTGTTGCATATATTGTGTTCGCTTCCGTTCTATTGAACGTAGATCGAGCCCCATTAATATCTCGTTCGAAATTCCAAGAAGAAGAGCAGAATGACCAGTTCAGTGCTTCAATTATGACATCCGGGGCACATACGATTCAGATATTCCGTACCAGGACTTCCGCAACGGGGCTCCTTAAATTCTTAAATTCTGCGCTCATTTCCCGCTGCCGTCTACATAAACGGCGTCATCAAAGTTTCATGTCCAGCCCGAAACATCGAGAGCCACGGCATTTACCACAGTTAATTTGTCCAGCGATTGATGCAAACGCGAGCGCTTGCCACGATGGTTATGGTCGTGACAAAACCGGCGTTATGGTCGTGACTTGTTATGGTCGTGACATAACCTGACCAAAAGAACCCAGTCAGGCAAACAGAGAACCACTTCGCTACAAAATGGCCTCGTGATACGTGAGCACGTGTCAAGAGGTGAGACGAAGATCGTCACAGCCAGTAAGCGCCTGTACCCGGATTATCGACGAGTTTCATACCGTCCTCAGCGAAAAAGAAAAGCGCCACGTCCCGTCGGCACGACACGTCGACGGCAACCTGTTTGTCCACCGGACACTCGTCCGTGAATCAATACAACGCGCCGGCTTTGAAAGGCGAGACGAACCGAAGGAACACGACCCGATGTAATCTCTCTAGCAGACCGGCTGGCCGGCGGGCTAGCTGGCTATCGGCTAGCTGGACGGCTCGTGGCGGCCCGAATGGTCACCGTGGCCGTGTCACTACCGCCGGGTCGCTGGGACGGGAAACGACATATCCGCCTTTTGTGTTTGTTCAACGAACAAAGCATCACCCTCGTCTTCTGCTTCTTTCGGGCCGGAGCCCCCGTAGCGGCCGCTAGTCTTCCCTCGGCCTTTATCTCGCCGATTTGCTCATTTTTATTTTTCTTCCTTTTTTTTCTGCTCGGTTTGATCACTGGCTTTTTTGCTTTGCCTTCGCGTGGCAAATGGACAGCTCCTGCCAAACGAAGGCTAGGGCACCGATGCGTCGGTAGGCCGGCGGACGCTATTTCCGCCTGGACGACGCGCTGGCCCTGTTTTCGAAGGGCGCTGCGCGCACATAAGACGTCCCATGTGGTTCGACGGGGAACGTGAAACAAGGCCTGCTTGCAGTTTGGTCCGACGAAAGACTCGCTCCCTGGAGATGCAGTGACATGGTCATTCGGCCTGTTGCGGTGAAGCAAATGAAAAAAGATCTTGCCGGCTGGCGAGATGGTTTGGACACTATTGCGCATTTGGCAGCCTGCGCATTTTTGTTGATGGGTGTTTTTGTGCTTTTCCACATGTTTCTTTCTTGCCTAAAGAATTCGTCGTAATTCCTTAGCGGACATTTCACGAACGTTCGTTCCAGACCACAGAAGTCGAATGCGCTACAAAATCAATGCACGCGGTATAACTGAATTAAGTAAAACTTCATTGACGACACGAAGTTACGCGGGCAGAGCTAGGAAACCGAATGTAAGTAACAAGATGTCCCATGGTAAAACATTCCAGCTTGTAGCCAGTAGTTTTAATTGAAATGATCATGCGAAACCCGCATTTTTTACATTACTTCGCTTGTCATAGAAGACAGACGTCACTAAGTCATTAAAATTAAATTGGGATATCTATGAACAGACCTCACAAACCGTTTTACAGCGAGAGCTATACATGGTGCATCCCACAAAGTCATGTGTGCGTCGTTGGCACCGGCATCGTCCGTGCTCTGTGTTGTCACCCTCCTCATCTCATTTTCCTCTTTTTTCTTGCTTTCCTCTTTTCCCGCTACTCGCAGCGGCTGTCTCACATCAGGGCCTCCTAAAAGGGAATGTATGAGCGAAATTTCCTGGCCATGCGCGCACACGGCCATCTTGCTGCTTCTCCTGCTGCCCACCCCTCTCCTCTAACGCACTGGTTCGATAATCTGCTACTCCAACACTGTTACAAAAGGCTTAAACTGGACCTTAGCAGTAAAAGGTAGGACTGCGCGAATAAGGTAGAACAGCAAGCATAGAAATGAAAACGACACCTTCGGTTCTGTGTTTGCATAGCATGTGCTTTCCCTCCTGAATAAACAGTTGAAAGAATTCGCCAGTGGTGTCGCTTTCGTTTGTATGCCTCCTGTCCTGTCTTATCTGCGCGAGCCTGCCTTTTACTGAAATGAACCAACTGGCCCGCGAGAACGCTCTAGTGGAGCTTAGTCGTGGTGCTAATCCGAGCGTAGCGGCAATAACGCAAAAGACACACTCCACTCGTACATAAATTTACTAAACGCTCGGACTGAGATCAGCATTTTGAGCCGCCTAAGCTGACACTGCACGTCGCATTCACACAAGAGGGCACCTCCGGTGTTTGTTGCAGAGCTCGTTATTGAAAGGTAAATCATATGTCTAGATGTGCGAAGCACATTCTGGTAGCAAAGCTGTGGAGGGTTGTATGACGCATTAAGGCTTGACAGTAATAAATAATAGCTAATCACTTGAAGAGGATACTCAATACGGCAGTATACTCAATACGGCAGTATTATTAGATAGCTGCTAAGCACCGAAATAGCGTGAAAGAAAAATACACTTTATATTTCAGCACTACCAAGACATGACTCACTATTGCTCGTCATTATCGTCTTAGGCTAACTGAAACACTATCTTCTTCCGCAAAGCAGCCATTAGCATATGTATTCAGAAACACGCTGTCTCTGTCTCATCAGTGCACAAGAACCCTAAAGCTCCTGACTGCGACTATAAAACTGAGAAAGTAGTGGGTATAACAGTACCCATCAGTGTAAGTCCACATTCATTTGACGACGTTCCTGCTCGTAGAAGACAATGCTAAGAATAGACGCATTTCATTGAAGTAGTTATCTCCATCAAAAGAAAAAAGTAGCTAATATTTGTTACTGACACTGAAGAAAGGCTGGTTTATCCATGTGTGATTCACCAAGGGCAGGATTTGATTTCTATGTTCAGGCATTTGTTCTTAACTTCTCTGCAGCTTTTATCGTAGAAACAGTTTGGTCAGAGCGTTTGCAAAAGGCAACTCACTACGTCGCTTAAAAGCATACTTTTTAGTCTTCCCCCGATGCGCACACATTGTTGTGTGGCTCAGATTCCTCGCGGAAATCATTTTAACTATTTAATGGTAGGAGGCTATTTACACGTTTCTGCTCCCTTACTGTGTTTTTCGCGAACGCGACCGATGAATTGGCACTGTGAATGCCCTAAAACACGCGGTGACTTGTCGGAGCTGATTTCATCGCACGATATTGCTTTCTCGATACGGAAACGTTCTCTACTTCGTTCCAAATCGAAAGACTAAACTGCCGGCAGTTTCTTCACTTGTTTTGTGCTGTACTTCTTGGCGGAACTTTTTGGTAGAAAGCGTAAGTGATAGAACCCCCACAGCGAGTGTACTGTAAGTCATGGTAGCCCTATAATGCCCAATTATCCGCGCAGTTTCAAGCCATACTTCTCGCGACAGGGCCAGCAGCGTGTCGCATCACCCACATCAAAATTGTCAGCAAAGAAACAAAGAGAGAGAAAGAGAAAGGAAGAAGGAAAAATGGGCAGATCAAACAAGAGAATCAACCGGCTTGCTAGCCTGTACTGGATGAAAAAGAGGAGCGATAGAATACAGGAGAAAATTACATGATGGTTTATGGTTTATGGGGGTTTAACGTCCCAAAGCGACTCAGGCTATGAGAGACGCCGTAGTGAAGGGCTACTGAACTTTCGACCACCTGAGGCTCTTTAACGTGCACTGACATCGCACAGTACACGGGCCTCTAGAATTTCGCCTCCATCGAAATTCGACCGCCGCGGCCGCGATCGAACCCACGTCTTTCGGGCCAGTAGCCGAGCGCCATAACCACTCAGCCACCGCGGCGGCTTAAAATTACATGAAGATGACCACAACACAAAGCGCACCTCTCGGTGGCCTTGAAAGTTGACCTGGCAAAGCTTCGTCATTACAAATGCACAACTAAAAAAAAAGGTGGGGGGGGGGGGGGGGGGCCGAGTGCAGCGAACTAACGTACCATTAACAAAATCGATCTCAGCACACAAGGTGTGACCGCGCAAGAGTTGCCTGCACCGGCCACCGGAAACGGGTGTCTATTTCTCATACACCACTCTGATGGGAGCTGCCTGAGAAGAATATCGCAATTACATGTTATATACGAACCCTGATTCGACAAGCTACTCTTATGATCTCTTTATGGCAGTCCTTTTTTTTTCTTTTTACTCTTTCGCCCGCAGTAAACGTTACAGCGCGCCCCAAAACAATACGGTCGTTCCGTATGCAGGTTAGAAAGCCATTCAAAATAGCTTGCCGGAAAGAAAAACAACTTTCTGTAATGTTCTCAAACTTCAATAGCAGGTTAATTGCTCCGGTCTTCTAGCTAAAATAAAAGTTTATTCTCTCTCTCTCTATCACTCTTTCTCTTTATTTCTCCTTTTCAAACCGCTCACATTTTTTCCAGTTACCGCCTGCAAAGCGTGCTTTGACATGGGCACCGTGGTATGCGGAAGAAGCCTACTAAAATTTTCAAGTCTAAAACCTCGTGCGGATGCAATGTGTACACTGTGGAAATAATGGCTACAGCAACGTGCGGAGCTCCGGTACTCTACCATATTTAAGGCGTAAGCCTTTCTTCGCTCATGAGTGGCGTGGACGGAAGTTGTAGACGAAATGTGGTGGACGGAAGTTGTCCGCACGAACTGTCAATCATAAGTTGTATGGTTAATAAAATAAAGTGTAAAAGTTGATTACGCAACCGTTAAGAAGCAATACATATCTAATGAAATAAAAAAGCATAAATTGAGGACATGAAAAAATAAAAGTAAAATAGAAACTAAATGAAAATAAATATACAAAAATAAAAGAATAACAAGCAAGATTAATGAAAATAAAAAAGAGAAATGGAGCGAGGAAGAGAGGACAGGAAAAGGCTTTCGCATTTCCCCTCATAAACAGACCTAAGTGCAGTCCTTAAATTTCTGACGAATGGGTATTAGTGCGAAAGTTCCGCTCTGGACGACCAAGAATCTTTTCATCCTGTCCTGTGCTCCGAACTCACTTGAGCTTACTCGAGTTACTCGGGTAAGTTGACAGGAGCGTCGCGCCAGCAGTAGCCAGTGAGTGGAAGGTGACAGTTAATTTAATGACTGGTCGCGAGTGGTGCTCCGGAAGAGAAACATGGATCGCACAATTCCTACCGGTAGATGTGATAGAAACAGCCACCTGCCAGTGCACTGGTGCATCACTTAACCGCTGCGCCACTGCCCTGGTAGTGGTATCAGCACTGGCCGCAATCTATGAATGTTAACTATAGAATGACCAATTCCGCATATATGAGCATTAACCCACTAAACCTTTCGCGTCATACCCTAAACGCTGAGCTTAAGTGTCCCCTCCAATTCGAAAAATGAACACCTGCTATCGCACGCCTACTTAGTTTAACCCCACCACTTCTTATTATGCGTGTGATTGACGATTACCTGCGAAAATATGAGGCTTAAGTTTCGTGCCGCGCAAGCCGTTTATTAAAAGCAGAATTACGGCGCTGAACGAGTAAGGTTCGCCAAAATCATTTTTTCACTACACTTCGAACAACACTTTCTTGTTTGTTGTCATGGATGAGAGAAAAAATGCATAGCAGCTAGCACTGGCAATAAAAAAGCACATTTGATAATTGCAGCTTCCACAGTCTAGCATTCAGTTCCATTCATATTCCCCGAAACAAAAGCAATAATCACACACCGAAACATCACCATACCTGTTCTGCTAACAATGAACACTCGTGCATCGCACAACCCACGATCCAGGCAAAGAGCCGTTCACCTGAAACATCCCGCGTCTATATTTTTCTCCTTCACGAGCAGAAGAGCGCTGAATAGTGTAATATACATCATCCTATCAAAATAATCTTTCTAACTCACTAGCAAAACAAAACCGAACAGCAAAATTCATCCACTTCACCAATTTCTATCATACAAGTGTCACTCAACTAAAACGTGTTGCTCATCTTACAAACTCAGCAGACCTCCGTACTATTGCAAGACTGTGCCTTTTTGATGTTTTACTATCATCCCACGATCAAGTCTGTTATCAGCCCGGCGCACTGAATCTCCAGCCGCAAGAATCAACAGAAGACAGTTTCCCCTACCCCTGCCCGACATGTGTTCATCTGTGACCATATTTTGTTTGTACTGCAAACGACTGAAATTACTTTTCCAATGCCGTCATAATTCATTCCGACCCATCGTCATTCAGATCATTCCTTGAATCAAACATGTACTCTGAACCCCATTCCCTCATGTAATACCCCTTTAATAGGGCGTTGCAGGCTGTAATAAGTAAATAAATAAATAATAGTTAAATAAATAAGTAAATAAATAAATAAATTTTTGCTCAGTTCTAGTGATACTGAAGTGTCTGTTACGAAGCTCGCAGCTAAAAAGCTTCTAGCGCAGCGGATAATTCATATATCATAATTCTATCACTAAATCACTGCCTGCACCATTTGAGGCAGCGAACATCACTTTGTGCAAGTCGAACGATCTGCCTCGCGAACGCATGAGAGGAAGCATGCCAGTGTTATTAAGGGCGAATAATGCTGCAGAGAGCAAGGTTCTAGTTACAAATGCCTCGTGGCAACGATTTTCACACAATACTGTTTGCATCGAAACTGAATAAAAACGGGCACCCGGAACTGCACGTATTTACTTGTGCACTGTGACGGCTACAGCTTATTTTAAGTCTATTTTAAGTCTATAATAAAAACAAATGGCGCACGACATGCGCAGTTGGCGGATTTCATTATTAAACCTGATTCAAGGGTGCTTGTTATAAATAAAAGTTGTAATAAACCCACAAATTAGAAATTGTTTCTCTTCCTGGTAGGCTCAGGTTGAGCTCTGATCGAGGTTAAGCTGGTCTGATCTGTTCGCGTCGCCGACGGAAGCTGACGAAGACGACGAGGTGCAATAAACAGCGCGAGAGCTTGTGTTTGTGAGGCAAACAACAACAACAACAACAACAACAAAAACATAAAACGAGGCGTGATCGACTGCGGCCATAGCAGTGTGCTCTCGTGCCGTGGCCAGCGAATCTGCTACGTTTGCGCCGCCGCGGGTTCCAATCTCAGCCACAGCAATATTTGTCTTCTTTATTTATTAAATGTCAAGGTCGAGTCTTCAGCGCCCTAGATTGTAAATATTTAATTACCTGCACTATCTTGAGTTATTGAACATTAAGGCTGCATTTGCAACAACATTATCACGCGAAGAAAACTGTTCTTTTACTAAAAACAGGCTTTAGCTGCTTCAGAAAAGGATTTAAATGCTTTATTGAGTGTCCGCTTTTTTTTTTTGATGATCACTCAACCGTCCATTCCGACCTCCCTAAAACTTTCACAACCTTTTATTTTTATTGTTCCTATCCTCGAATGGATCCCGCCTTTTGTCGTCTTGCATGTACAGCTCATAATTTCACAGCCGAGAACACAGTGGCTTCGGCGTTCAAGGAAATAGACTGTCAGCTTTGCGTCCCCGGAACATCAACTGTTCTTGCAATATGGGTGCTTGCATCTACACCTTCCAGAGCCCGATGGCTCCAGGTGGCATAACAGTGCCTGTCATTCGTCTCGCCGCCTAGCCCTCTAAGACCTGTCAACCTTTACAGTTGTAATGAATGAAAACCATGAATTTAGCGCGCCACCTTTACTTGTTTTCGGTCCTCAGCAAAATTATATACCACCGCCTCTGCGCGACTGTGCCGACAGTCATTATTAATGGCTGCTACATAAAATTTTATTTCACCATATTCGCATTTTTAAAGCTGAACTACTGGCAGCTTTTCAGCCTGCATCTAGATGTAGAGATTCCGTATAACCTTTTATCGTTTACAAGCGCCATTGATGCACATCGCGCCATTCTGCCGTCCTAGTCTACACCCGCCTCTAGACCGTTCTCGCCACTTTGGAGCCTGCACAATCCCCGTGTGCTTCTTACAATTCCTGGCATCAAGAAGAAGATCGAATTATCGTCGATAGAACTAACATAAGTCACACTTGAATATTTCCATGAGCACCATGCAAACCGAGTGCACGTCTACACCGACGGCTCAGTGAACCCTGCCAGTTCTTCGGGTTCTGTGGTCATTCCCGCAAGGACTACAGAAATTAGAGCTAGGATAGCTCACCAGACTTCTTCGACAGATGCAGAACTAACTGCTCTTCGTGTCGCCATTGAACACATCAATCAGCAGTGCCTCAGCAGTCATCAATTTTCACCGATTCCAAAGCTGCCTCCCAAGGCTTACAAGCTTCTCTTCGCCGTGGAGTTCATGAACAAATGGTCGCGGAAATTCGACAACTACATCACTGCGCCCTAAATAAAGGGCACGACATTATCTACCAATGGCTACCGGGGCACAGCGGCATAGCAGGCAATCACCGCGCGGATTAGGTCGCGAGAACTGCTCAATACGACGGCGATTTTGAGTCGATCCCCTTTTCGAGATCAGATGCAGCGGGCAGGCTTCGCGCTCTTGCGCGGGACATCACGCTTTCTGCGTGGAATTCAGGTCAATATTCCAATTCACGTTTAAAAGCCTTGGACCAGATCTGAAGCTCCGGCTTCCATCCGGTCTACCACAACGTGAAGAAACCTTGTTGTGTCGCCTGTGGCTTGGTGTTGCTTTTACCAACCACTACTCATTCTTAATCGGTATGGCTGACAGCCCTGCATGTGCCATCTTTGGGTATGACGAGACTATATCTTACGTCCTTTGTTACTGCCATGCCTATAGCGCCGAAAGGCAGTCGCTCTGCCATGCCCTGGAGCGTCTAGATCCACACCCACTGAGAGAAATGAACATTCTCGGCCACTGGCCGTGGCGATCGTTGGCGGTAAAGGCCTCCAAGGCACTGTTCCACTTCTTACGAAGGATAGGTTTTGACGTTTACGAACGCAGACTTTTCATAGCGACTTTCTGTTCTCTTTCATTTTCTTTTATCCCATCACCCCTTTCCCCCCGTGTAGGGTAGCAAGCGGATTATTCTTAGCTCAGCGGAACATTCAACTAAGCATAGAGTCTTGGCGTATAAAAGCCACCAAACCCATCTTTAGAACATAATAACTTGCTCACTGCTAATTTACCTTGTTGTTCCTTATTGCTTTAGTGACGCATTTTAATAGCGGCTTATTTGGAAAATTTCGAAGGTGAACAGGGCGAGAAATATGCTGCGAAGATTTCCCCGAAGGCTCAGCTGCCTCTCGAGCTACAAGCGGGGGAGGTAATTCTTACGCGTTCGAAGGTCTCCTCTCTTGCTGCTCAGCACCCAAGCCCTAACACAACTAAACCTTGTATTAGCTCCAACACTGTAGTGCCCTATTCAGGAATTATGCAAAAAACTCTGCGTGATCCCAATTTTCCCCACCTTATTCACTGAATCAATGTAAGTTTAGTTGTTGTTCTGTTCTTTTTTTTTCTTGGCAAGTTCTGTACAGTAGAAGGAATGCTCAGCACGAGCTACCGCTCTGTCTAAATGGAAAAGAAAAAGAACGCTATGAAGGCAAAGAAAACAACATTCTTTCTTCACCTGGCGTTGTGAGGGCCCGCGGCGCTTTGCGCCGCCGTGATGGTGTCAAAACCTGACGTTCGAGAATACTGCCGTCTTTCCGCGGTCGGAGCTTGGGAGAACAGGCCCCGCGCAGTTCGACTTTATTCTTAAATGCACAGTTGACTTGCTTTTTTTTTGCGAACCGAAAGCTGTGGTGCGCGCGACCTGTCAAACCTTCTTGAGGCCAAAAGCGCCATGCAGCGGCCGCTCAGCCGATGCTTGGAAGGAGGACAGACGCGTTAGAAAGAAAAAGAGAAAAAAACGTGTTGTAAATCTCTATCGTAATATTTGCGCCTTTACGACGAACGAGGTATTTACGATCGTTATGTTCTTTGCTGCGTCCTATGCGAAGACGCGGCACGCTGGCAGGTTGCTATTGTTTCTTTTGTTTTAATCGCTTGTTTTTAACTTTTTTGTCTCCTTTTTTCCTCGACCCGAATTACTTAAACTACAGCATAAAACACGTCGCAATCTCGGCTCTCGGAGAACGATGGCTTTACGATGACATAAACTTAGAAGCAACGTAGTGCTTCCCGAAATTCCCTTGAGTTGGGAGCCCGTAAATACGGCTTCCTTTCGGCGGGAAACTAGATGCCCAGTGGTTCTTGCTGCGTCCACTCGTGAAACATAAGATGTCCGCGGTATTCGCTGGCACAGCGCTGGAGAAGGTCTCTCTTTTTTTTTTTTTTGGTGATAGAGGTGTTAACACGTCCCTAAATCTCTGAGGAGATATTTTGTTACTCGTTTATGAGATTCGTTGCGCTCATTGTACTTATTATTCTCTGCCTATTTAATGTAAGAGAGTTTTGGTGTTCATTCCGATAATAAGACGTGAGAAAGGATGGCTACTTGCAAATTGCAATACCCTCATATAGTTCTTGAGAAAAAAAAGAACACCATTAAAAAAGTTAGCAACGACGACCATTACATTTTCGACAGTCGTTCCTAAAGTTGCGTGGATGATTTTATATTTCAGCCGATCGCGAAAGTAACAATGTGTTTCTTAGTATCAAGTGTTACTAAGTTTATTTCACATTGAATGTGCCAAATTTTGAACGTAAGGAAGCAGGAATATTTCCGCCCGTCAGCGAGAATGTGCGCTCTGAGGAGGACAAACGTTGCCTGACAAGAAATAAAACACAATTTTTGTAAATTTAGGCACGAAGTCTAAAAAAATATTGTGCAATGTTTAAGAAATATATCTGGTGAGAAAGCTCTATCTCATGGCATAAAAAGATACCCTAAAAGACGCCTTTAGATGGCTGAAGCAATATAGTTCAAAAACACACCCCAAGTTTTAATTTATTAGCTGCTTCAATATTGCACAGAAATAATGAGGTATTTTCTGTGCTAGTCGGTACGTGGTTCAAACTGAAGGCACAGCGCAAGAAGGACGGGACTAAGAAAGAGACAAACACTGCGCTAATTTAGGACTAAAAGGCTTTTTTGCCCGCATGCAATATATAGGCGAAAAGGAGCACAATCACCAGACAGAACAGAGTCAGTGATGATTGTCAAAGAACACGCTACAAAAGCACACTTAGAGAACCTAACTGTTAAGATAGTCAATTTCTTTTTGTGTTAGCGCGACGGAAGGTTTGTTGATGCAATTGTCAACTCCCCGGTGAATTAAAAGAACTTCCACGATTTCCCGCCTACCTCGGTCCTTATGTTTATACAGTATTGTAGTACGGCTGAAAAAAGGAGTGCATTTACAAATAAGCCAATATAAAACCAAATTGCTTTTGGAGGGTGGTTTTAGGGAGCGTTTATGCTCACTTAGGCGACCATTGAGGCAACGCCCTCTTTGATCAATATAACAACGCCCACAGGATAGCTCTATCTTATAGACAACATTTTTATGGCACTGCACATAGGGTGATTCGTGACTTTTTTCACATTCGGCAGGTGGAGGTCCTTCACGGTTGACGGTTTTACACAAGCGCTGCAGTTTCCTTGGGCCAAAAAAGATGACTCTGACACCGGCTGTTACTGCAATTATTTTCAGGCTATGTGATACCTTGTGCACATAAGGCATCACCGCAAAGTTTCGGTTTTCTGCAACTAAGGAACTCGTTGTTTTTGTCCCGAAATCGGCAATAATATTCTCCGCTACAGCGCGCAGGATGCGGTCTGGAAAGCCGGCCTTTTTCAGCCTCATGATCTGGCGTCGTGACAGCCGCCCTAAAAAATGCCATTTCTAGGTCATATTCCCATCATATGCAATCTAGCTTCAGAAGCCAGATCATGAGGCAAAAAAAGATCGGCTTTCCAGACCACTTCCTGCGCGCTGCAGCGGAGAAGATTCTTGCCGAATTCAGGACAAAAACAACGAGTTTCCTTCTTCCAGAAAACCGAAACTCCGCGGGGATACCTTATGTGCAAAAGATATCACATAGCCTAAAAGAATTCGAGGAAAAGCCGGTGTCAGAGTCATTTTTTCTACCCCAAACAAACTGCAGCGCTTGTGTAAAACCGTCAACTGTGAAGGACCTCCATTTGCCGAATGTGAAAAAAAAATCACTAATCCCCCTATGTGCCGAGCCGTGAAAATGTTGTCGATAAGATAGAGCTATCCTGTGGGCGTTGTTATATTGGTCAAACAGGGCGTTGCCCCAATGATCGCCTAATTGAGCATAAACGCTTCCTAAACCTCCTACCCCCACCCCCCCCCCCCCCGCCCCTAATCAATTTGGTTATATATTGGCTTTCTTGTAAATGCACTCCTTTTTTCAGCCTTACTACAATACTGTATAAACATAATTACCAACGTGCGCGGGAAATCATGGCTGCTCTTTTAATTCACCGGGGACTTGACAATTGCATCAGCAAACCTTCCGTCGCGCTAGAAATCGACCATCTTAACAGTTAAGTTCGCTAAGTGCAGGGTGAGATTGTGTGCTTTTGTTGTGGTGTGTTTTTACAATCGTCACTGATTTGTTGTGCTCCTTTTCGCCTATTTATTGCGTATGAGAAATAAAGCCTTTTAGTCGTCAGTCAGTGCTGTGTTTGTCTCTTTCTTAGTCCCGTCCTTCGTACGCTATGCCTTCAGCGAAGAGGAATTTACTGCTATAAATGTACCTGAATCATGGCAAGAGTTGAGATTTTTAGATGAGCATCTACTTTGTGTAGCAAAACAAAAACGTTGTCAACTTTTGCGCAACTTGTGGGCAGCTATACGCCTGACACGCACAAAATATTGCAACAGAATTAAAATATCACAATTTTTCGGAGTCAGCCCCACCATTACGGCGATACCGTATCACTATTAAAATAAGAAATAATTTTCTCGGCACAGAGATAACTGTGTTGACAAAACCGCTGCCCGCTCGAAAAGAAGTTCAACTCAGCACGCATTCCTTTTTTCGTGAAATTAGTCGAAACAGGGGCCACAGACTTGGCAACGACCACCATGCGAATGCGGGAACCCCAGGCCAACAGCACTGATCGCTGAGCCCGCACAAACTGGCAAATAAAGCGGGACGCCATTAGCATGAAAAAGGACACGCTCTGTTTACGACGGCACACGCGCGGACGGGAGCGGCAACTTCATTAAGAAACGAGCAGTCTATCTCTATCTCTCACTTTTTCTTTCTATCTTTCTTTTTTTGCTTCCTTCTATCTGCCGGAACGAATGCAAACACTCAAGAAAGCCGCGGGGCCACCACGAAATGAAAGGGGGCAAACAGGGGCACACTATTCCAGTAGCAATGCCTTCTGGCAGCATCGCGTTCTTCTTTTTCTCAGTCCTGATTTTTTTTCTTTTAACATACGTTTCCCTTTTCTTTATCACAAATCGTTAGTCGAGAGGAGTGCAAAACGACAAACGAAAGGTCTCAGATTCGCGAGGAATTTTTCAGCGCCAAGGCGTCGCGCAGCTCATTCGTCTTTCGCGTATAATGCTAAGAAGGCCCGCACAGCTCAGAGCCGAAGAAGCGCGGGGATGCGCGCGCCTACGCGCGTACACGCACGCACAGCAGAGTGTCGAAAACGCGCCAAAGTTATCTTTCAGGTCGGCCGGGCTCCGAGGCGCGTGGGGACGCGAGAGCATCGACGCATTCAAGGCATCG
The DNA here is from genome assembly GCF_052857255.1 of Amblyomma americanum. Classification (NCBI taxonomy): domain Eukaryota; kingdom Metazoa; phylum Arthropoda; class Arachnida; order Ixodida; family Ixodidae; genus Amblyomma; species Amblyomma americanum. The sequence goes on along the minus strand of NC_135500.1, from coordinate 163,427,106 downwards.
ACGGCGGTGGCGGCGGCTGGCGCGGGTCCCATGGGCATATTGGTTTCCCGGAGTACAGCAAGGCCGACGCCGCCACTAGGATGAAGCGCAGGGCTCTAGGCGAAAAGGCGTCGTCGTCGGAGTAACGTGAAGGAGCTGCGGAGATGGCAGAGCTTGGTTTTATTTTTCTCTACAGTGAAAGAAGAAAAAATAGACGGTGCGCCAGTCCTTCAATATTGACGGAAATGAAAGCTTGGCACCTGCTTTAAATTTTGTTGCTGTTGTGTGCCCTTTGAGTTCTGACTTCTCGGTTTTCTTTTTCATTTTTTTCTCAACCTTCGCTTCAGAGAAGAGAAGGCAAATAATTAATAAAAGGGCAGTTTCTATTATTCTACTTTTCTTTTTTGCGCAGGTTGAGCTGCTCCCATAGTCTTAATTTAGACCTCGAGACATAATAGGAGTCTGAGCTGTAGTGCTTGGCTTGGGACCCAGTCCTGAAATTGACACCAGGGAAAGCTAGGTAGACCCTATAAGACCGCCGTGCTCAGTTTAATACCGTCAAAGGTGTGGTTAACGCCTGGTTAACGTCTCTCCGCTTCTCTTGATCTCTCTTCATTTCTCCTTCAGTCTGCCGGACCTTGAAAGTAAAACTGTGAGCGTGGTTGATTTCTGTTTCCATCTCAACGAACAGTGAAATGTTAGAGACGAAGGAGAGGCGCCAGTCTGCAGAGACACGTGGACCAGAAAACCTAACGGCGTAACTATTACTGGGTGTTCTGCAAGTTATTTCACCAATGCATTTTCCTTTGCTCTCTCCCCTTTCTATATTTTCTATCTCTCCCTCCGTTCCCCTTCCCACGTGTAGGGTAGCATACCGGGCGTTGTCTAGTTAACCTCCCTGCCTTCCCGTTCATCTTTCTCTCTCTCTTTCTCTTTCAGACTCTAACAAGGTTCTCTGAATGCGAATCTCTTTTTTGAAACTGTTCACGTCACTCCACTTTCTAGTGCTTTGGTCCTTTTATATACTTAAATTGGTTTTTTTTGTTTAATCAAGCCATTTCATCAGAGCAGCTCTAAGCTATCCGACAATTCCATGCAAGCTATACTTATCTAGCAGGTGCGTCAGTTAGTTGCGCTTGATTATATTTCATGCAGAGTAATCCAGTGCCCAAAAGCAAACACGAACTGAATGCTTTAATTTATATAATTAAACCAGAGAGAGGTTGAGGGATAGAGTTTAAGCCCTCGTGCGCCAGGCCTTCGCTCTGGACTAAGAATGGCGCCTTTAATCACATCAGAACCAAAGTGACGCCATCATTTAAAGTTCACTAACGGTAACCTTCCTATTGCATCTTACTCATTTGTCATTGCCAAGGAAGTTTTTTATTTGCCTTAAACACCGCGTCTGTCGGGAACGCAGATTGCACGTCTTGGTACCTCATTAGTTGTAAACAGATCATGTAGGTCTACGTGAGATAGCGTGAGGGAGGCTTCCAACGCTCACAACTATGGTTAAACAAATTTATGTGGAAAACGTCGACGCAAATATTTGCCGCGTCTATCCTCCCCTCCCTCGGGTACCAATTCTCGGACTCGCGAACCGAGGAATATATATCGCTTTCCTGTGCTGCGAATAGCCTTCGCGTGACTGCAGGTCACACGGGGTTTTTCTCGCGTGGAGATATAAATACGTTCGCATGATGACGTTAGTTAACGTTTCTAGGACCGCAACATCGGCAAGGACCGGAAAGAAGATTAATTTTCTGCTGGAGTATAACGACGATAGGACCCTTTTTTTCTTGATCTTAGCTAAAATCCGTGCTGTGATCTATAGTTTCATCCGGTACTGACGAATTGTGGAGGGCAGATGCATAAGTGTAGTCGGAACTAAACTGATTAAAGGGACACTCATGATAAACTAAACGTCGCATGTATGGATAGATTACCGCATCCTATAAAAAATACTACTTTCACAAAACCAAAGCTTTTACAAGCTGGAAAAGCAAAATCTAGAATGACGTGGTATTGATCATTGATCGATTTCATCATTTAATTATTCATTTTTTATAATGTCCCGTCCGGAACATTACATAGAGAGAAAATATAGTACATTTCGCAAGTAAACAGTGGTACGTTGATATAGTTGCTTTTGCGCGGATTCCAGGGCCTAGACTACACAGCCGTCCACTTTAAACAGAGATCACGCATTATATTTTAGGTGCTGACGTCAGTAGTTTTTGTTAAGTGGCACAGACATATATATACGTCACCTTCTCAGCAATAAAGGCTGCGTCTTTTTATGGTCGAATAACGTAAACATACCCAGAAAGGGCCGAAGAACAGATATTTACAAAAAAATAATGCAGTTATCTTTAGTGTTCCTCTCAAGGGATAAATTCAGATGATGATAATAATGATGATGGTGGTGATGACTTCGTTTTTAATGGCGCAAAGGTAGCTTTGGGCACTTAGCATAATTAGGAACGTTCGCAAGCATCGTAAAATTAGACGGCCCCAACTGCCATCTTTCCAGACGAGAGAGGTTGCCTCTGGTGACATATATCAGATAGCAAGCACTTCATGCACGAACACAAAGAAAAAATCAATGAAGTCATGTAGTAAAAAAGATAAAAAAGGATGCGAGTTGACAAGCAAACGTTCAACCCTACACTGCAATAGCATTGTTCAAAATGCTGTTATTCCTATTGCAAAAACAATCCTGTAAGCGCCTGTCACTGATAAGGAGAAGCGAGGTGCATGTCGCTGTCTACTCGGCCCATCTTAGGACACCATGCTGCGCAGATGTAATTGCTATACAGACACGACCATGACATGGGCAACGGTTTTCCTATTACCTGTAATATCTGAAGCGATTTCTTCTTCCGCCTTTTTATTAATGTAAACTGCGTATACTTTGTTCTGAGCCGTGCTTATATTGCTATCGT